>NC_134357.1:83239196-83539196 GCF_048569485.1 Anomaloglossus baeobatrachus | reverse complement strand
CTGCCGACATTTTCAGGATGCCCCTGCCTCACAGCCCGCCGACGCACAGGCCCCAGCACAGCGCTTGCCTCCTGCGACCCCTCTCCACTACTTCTCGGTAAGGTATATTCGGATTTTAAGACACACCCCTAATTTTCCTCCCAATTTTATGGGAAGAAAAGTGTGTCTTAAAATCAAAAAAATATGGTAACTTTTTGTCTGTTGTTAAATAATGGATGTTGGCCGAATCCATTTTTTACAAGTGGAGTCTATGGACATCGGAGCCATTAACAAATTGCTATTTAATGTCCATTTGTAATGGATCTGTTAAGAAAACAATGGACCCGATACAAATCCAAGTACAACGGATGGCTAAATAGCAATCCATTAGCGGATCCATTGTCCATAGACTCCCATGTTAAAAAACCCGATCCGGCAGAAATAAGTTTCCCAACGGATCCGTTTTAATGGATGACTACAGGACATTGGAACTTAGCCTTATCGCTTTTGTGTCATAAGGGCTATTGCTTCCAAATGCTCTATTTGGGCACTATGACAATCTATAGGGGGCCCTGATACATGTACATGTATGACTGCTCTTAATTATCCCCAAATAAAAAAAGGTATTTTCTTTAAATGTCAGCCCATCGGCAGGCTGGCTTCATTTTCAGAGAGCTCTTTTGTATTGGAAAAATCCATTGAAGCTGTGATTTAGCATTTATACAACTAGGATACAAGGACCATTTCAACAGCTACAAAATCTATTTTCCCACAGACCTATGAATCAGTCCAGACCTCTTCCACCTACTGGAGAAATTGAGAACAAAGAAAACCAATATGAGACAGGGGCTCCAGATCAACAAAACCGACGTGGTTTCCGAAGACCATACAACTACCGGCGTCGACCCAACCAAGGGGGTGCTCCAATACAGGGGACTAAGGAGGCCAAGGTATTATTTCTCTGCTGTACTCTGAATATATGCTGTATGTTATGTTGTGAGCTTGTTATCCTATAACCATAGTAATTAATGATACGTTTAATGCTGATGTGATAGTAATTTGTCTTATCTATGCACTGTAGCCGACTGAGACCACAGCTGAGAAGCCCGTGCCAGTGGCTGAGAAAAGCAATGCTGTGTAATCTGAGTGACCCGATCTTCCATCATGTAAGTGATATGGTCAGTTACAGTTACTAAATATGCAGTTGCTTCTGTGCCTCTGACCAAACTAAACAGGACTGATGATTGAATGATCCAAGCTTCATAAACAAAAGGCAAAATAATAATTTTCAAGGTTTTATTTTGTCCATATTAATCCAAAGTGAAAAGGTAGATAATAAGCTGTACTATACAGCGTTATATATGCAATCATTGATAAAGTCATCCATAGACACGACTGCCCTGGGTGTAAAATTCTTAAGGGTGAACATTTTCAAAAGTAAAAAAATAATAGCACATCTTTTTGTTTTTGAGAAGTGGCGTTTCTAGTAGAGATGGGTGAGTGTCCTTACACTGCTCGTTACTCTATCCAGCATCGGGTTGCTCCGACGCGACTCGAGTATTGAGTGCAATGGAAGTTGATTGGAAACTCAAGCATTTTCAAACTCAGATGATCAATCAAGTGACAAGCAGTGGAACGCATGCTCACCCATCACTAGTTGCTAGTAACAAAGATCTGGTGCAATGCACATTTCCCAAACTCAAAGCTTGGTTTCCTGGATCTTCGCCACTTTGAATCATATCAGCGTCGTCATCACAACATTAAATCCTGCGGTGGAGCATGGAGCTCCCCCATCAGTCTAAGTCATGTTGGCCTGTAGTCTACAAGATGTCAGCGTCCCATCTCAGGCAGCACAATGACGTCATGGCATTGCTTTACAAGTGGCAATCCGCTCTATGAGTAAAGGTGGCATACACGCTACGATAATGATTTAACGATATGTCGTCGGGGTCACGGAATTCGTGGCGCACATCCGGCATCGTTAGAGATGTCGTAGCGTGTGACACTTCCGAACGACTGTTAACGAGCAAAAATACTCACCTTATCGTTGCTCGTTGACACGTCGTTCATTTTCATAGTGTCGTTCCTCCTTCTGCGCGCCGGTTGTTAGTCGTTCCTGAGGCAGCACACATCGCTACGTGTGACACCCCGGGAACGACGAACACAGCTTACCTGCATCCCGCGGCAATGAGGAAGGAAGAAGTGGGCGGGATGCTACGCCCGCTCATCTCCGTCCCTCCGCTTATATTGGGCAGCCGCTGTGTGACATCGCTGTGACGCTGATCGTCTCTCCCCCTTCAGGAAGAGGATGTTCGCCGCCCACAGCGATGTCATTAGGGAGGTAAATACGTTGACGGGGGTTAACGACATTGTGCGCCACGGGTAATGAATTGCCCGTGACGCACAAACAACTAGGGCGGGTGCGATCGCATGATATATCGTAGCGTGTAACGCCACTTTAAAGGGAAGAAGAGGAGTCTTTCTTTTTTTTTTTTTTTTTTTTTTTATGCAGGGGTGGCATAAATGTGCCATCATTACCTTAGGAGGGGACACACCAGGGGCATCGATACAATTTTTAAGGGGGCGCTAAGAAAGCATTAATAATTTTTAAAGAGACACTCAGACAGCACCATTGCTTTTTAATGGAGCACTAGAAGAGCAATAATAGTTTCTAAAGGAGTATTCATGGGGCATTATTTGCTTTAAAAAGGTCACTATTTGTTGAGGGCATTATTATTATTATTCATTATTATAGCGCCATTTATTCTATGGCGCTTTACAAGTGAAAAGGGTATACATAAAACAAGTACAACAATCATGAACATTACACGCAAGAGCTCACAGTCTACAGGGGATGGACGAGGGGACAGTAGGTGAGGACAGAGCTGGTTGCGCAGTGGTGTACTGGACTGAGGGTTATTGTAGGTTGTAGGCTTGTCGGAAGAGGTGGGTCTTCAGGTTCCTTTTGTAGCTTTCCACGGTAGGCGAGAGTCTGATATGCTGGGGTAGAGAGTTTGAGTATGGGGGAGGCATGGGATTAATCTTGTATGAGATTGTGGGAAGAGATGAGAAGAGTAAAGGCTACTTTACACACTGCGATATCTGTCCCGATATCGCTAGCGTGGGTACCCGCCCCCATCTGTTGCGCGACACGGGCAAATCGCTGCCCGTGCCGCACAACATTGCCCAGACCCCGTCACACATACTTGTAAACCTACAGCTTCCCTAGAAGGGAGGGTCCCATTGAAAATGCAAAACCAAGAAAAATCCCAGTGATCACTTGTACCAATGTATAGAGTAAAAGGAAGACCGCTGGTATAAAGGAGACCAAAAAGCAAAATATATGGTGAAATACACAGTATTTTTAATAATAAAGTGAGCGTGACAAAAGAACAGACAGTACAGGCAAAGAGAGTGTTACAAATGCCAGACACAAAGGATGCACAAACCGCACCAGCAGATGGAAGACCAGCCACTAAACACGTGGACCAGATTATAACAGGCCAAATAGCCAGGAAAAAGAAGGGAGAGACAAAAGGATCAAAGGGTAGATTCCCCATATAAAGCTCACCCTTAAAACAATGTCAATAACCTGTCATATCATAACGTTATGGTAGATTTACCTTGAGACATATTAAAGCTGTTTAGTGGGCAGGCTGGTGGTGGTGGGCGGGGCCTCGACGCGCGTTTCACCGGGCGTGGCTTCGTCAGGAGGCTGGCCATCGTGCATAGCATGTGGGTTTATAAAGTAAATGACGGGGATCAAAGGCAAATCGGCGCGCTCCGCGTCATGTTGCCCCGCCTTCCAGGGCAGGGGCCGCCGGGTACCACGTGAAAGAACAGAGGGAGGACGAACGTCATCCCTCCATTCGTCACAGGAGTACCCGGAAGCCCACACCGCAGAAGGCACAGACAGCGCATGCGCATCCGTCACACATACTTACCTGCCCGGCGAAGTCGCTGTGACCGGCGAACCGCCTCCTTTCTAAGGGGGCGGTCCGTGTGGCGTCACAGCGACGTCACTGAGCGGCCGCCCAATAGCAGCGGAGGGGCGGAGCTGAGCGGGACGTAACATCCCGCCCACCTCCTTCCTTCCGCATTGTGGCCGGGAGGCAGGTAAGGAGAGGTTCCTCGTTCCTGCGGCGTCACACATAGCGATGTGTGCTGCCGCAGGAGCGACGAACTACATCGTTACTGCTGCAGTAACGATAATCAAGAATGGACCCCCATGTCACTGATGAGCGATTTTGCACGTTTTTGCAACGATGCAAAATCGCTCATTGGTGTCACACGCAGCAACATCGCTAATGTGGCCGGATGTGCGTCACAAATTCCGTGACCCCAACGACTCCGCATTAGCGATGTCGCAGCGTGTAAAGCCCCCTTAAAGAAGGAGATCTTGTGAGGATCTGAGGTTGTGTGCAGGTAAGTACAGGGAGACTAAGTCACAGATGTAGGGAGGAGACAGGTTGTGGATGGCTTTGTATGTCATGGTTAGTGTTTTGAACTGGAGTCTTTGGGCAATGGGAAGCCAGTGAAGGGATTGGCAGAGTGGTGAGGCTGGGGAATAGCGAGTGGAGAAGTGGATTAAACAGGCTGCACAATTTAGAATAGATTGGAAGGGTACAAGAGTGCTAGAAGAGAGGCCAGAGAGCAAGACTTTGCAGTAGTCGAGGCGGGAGATGATGAGGGCATGCACAAGTGTTTTTGCTGATTCTTGGTTAAGGAATGCATGAATCTTGGAGATATTTTTGAGTTGTAGTCAGCAGGAGATGAAGAGGGTTTGGATATGTGGCTTGCAGGATAGAGTAGAGTTGAATATTACTACGAGGTAACGAGCTTGCGAGACTGGGCAAAGTGAGCAGCATTCAAATTGATGGATAGGATTGTTGGGGGGCTTGAGAGAGAAGGAAAGATAATTAATTCAGTTTTGTCCATGTTAATGTAGCGCCCCTGAATACAGCAGGGTGCTACAGGGAACTGCATCCTTTTCCCCAGGGTGCAGGACCTTCCCCCCATGGTTCCAAGTTCCCAGAAACTGGTGTCACCTCCATCAGCACCACAAATCCCAACCAACACCTCACATCATGACCTGTCAGACACACCAGTGGGTTGGTCTAGCTGGAACAGGGCCACCCACCTAGGGGTCAGGCAGACTGGTGGGAGGGACGAAGTTAGTCTAGTGAGAGCCCTCAAAGAGAGAGGAGATAGGGAGTGTTAGTTCCCAGGGAGCTAGAAGGACTGAGGTTGGGTCGCAGACAGTGGTCCGGGACTAGAGGAGTCTGTGACCGGATTCAGGGACATCGATCTGGGGTGCAACAGACGTGGTCTAGGAGGGACTGCAGGCACCAGAGAGGGACCCACAGAGCTGATTGGTACCAAGCACGACGGGGTACAGGACCCTAGGTCAGGAGCCGATTCAACGTCCTGGCAATTAACCTGCAGAGGAAGGGGACCTTCCCAGAGCTCAGAGACTGAGGGCATCAGAACACCAGGGGAACAGGGTTTTCCAGAAAAAGCAACCCACTGAAGTCCCAAGTGCCAGCCTTTGGGAGCAAGGCTTCACTTAAAAACTGAAGAATGGGACCTTATATCTTCAAGCTATAGGGACCCACACGGACACGAAACTGTACATGTAGGCAAGCTCTGGATCATTAGATGACACTGGTGGGACCGGGTACTTGGATGGGCTCCCCGTAGCGGCAGCGGCATTCAGAGACTTTGGTTTACCTACAGCGTGTGTGTCTCCTATATAAACCTCATCCAGCACCACGACTACCCACAGTGAGTACCCTGGTCCCCTGCACCCTGCTCTCCCAAATAACTACCAACACCCTGAGTCCGGGGCCTTCCCTACCTGCGGAGGGACTGACATCTGGCTGCTTAACCCCATCTGCCCCAGTACTCCTTCCAGCAGTGGCGGTACTCCCATTACCGCAGGTGGCGTCACAAATTTATCCCCTGTAAATACCCCCCCCTTTATACAGATCAAAGTGTCCACCAAGCTGGGTCCGGACGCCCTCGAGCCACGATCCTGGATCCGAGCAGCCCGACTAACACCAGGGCGGTACATTAAGCTTTAGGAATCGCATGCTATTACTAGTTTAGGGGAAGCATGCAACTCATGGTATGTTACCGCATGTAACTGTAGCTTTGCATGAATATACAGTCTCATTTATCAATAATATTCTTTGGTGCGTGAAAGAAACCAACCAATACAAACTTTATGCAGATGTTGTTCTTGGTCAAATATGAACAAAATACACTAATGCTGCAAGGCAACACGCTTAACCACTGAGCCACCATGGTGTTCAAATACACTGATTTCTATCCTGGACAATGCGGTGAAATATATGAAGTGTGAAGTTATTGTGTAAAGTTATGTGTGAAGTTTGTAAGTTATTGTGTAAATGTTGATATATTTTTCATTTCAGGCACAATGTGAGCAGAAGAAAGAAGAACCTCAAAAGTGGCCACTAAGTAGTACTAATGCTAGATGTTCAAAAGTTGCCTAATAATCAGGAGGGGGACACTCGGTCTCGTTGCTACTCCGCTTGCCTGCTGCAGATTTCTGCACTGAGAACGATTGGTGCTTTCCAATGTCAGCGTGCCAATGTCCGAAATAAATGTCTAATTTACTTTTTAACAATTTGTGCAGAAGGGATAATGATGATGACTCTTTGTCAAAGATCTGTTTAATAGCATTTAATAAAGGTTATGTAAATATATTGGTTACGAAAAGGAGTTTCCAGCTATTTTCCAGGTAATGCAGCAGATGTGAAAAAGGAAAAATACAAAAAAAAGCTTTGAACAACCTTTCCCCTCCTAGCTGATGCACATCTGATGACATCATGGGCCATTTACTGACCTTGGGTCACAGATACATTTTTGGCAAGTTTGTTATTTTGCACAAGCCAAAGACGACCTTCAGATGCCTTGAAATAAAATCAATAACTTTGAAACATTATTATGTGTTGTGTTTATTTAGCTCTATTTAAATATAATGCAGAATTTAGTACTTGATTACTCTTCCTCTTGTTTCTGGAAGGGGGTTGATCATTCATGCTCTCTATTTTAGTCTTGAGTAGTGATGGGCGAACTTTTTGAGACTCGACCGAACTTTTTGTAAAGTTCTAGTTTGGGATCTGAGAACGCAAGCTTGTGTCCGAACCCTGAACTTGGACTTTACAGTTATGGGATGGGTCGGGGGGGGTCTGTAAAATAAAGAAGATAGTTAATAATAAACATTGTCATTATACTTACCGCTGTCGGGACGCATCCTGCAGACCCGCTCAGCCACTGTCTCCCGGCCGCTTCTGCTTCCAGGTCCGATCATTAACTTCTGGTAGTATTCACTGTAGTGCTCGTCATTCGGCAGTCTTTTGCTGTTTTCAGCCGTGTTCGCGGTGACGTCACGAGTCCATGGCTTAGCCATGGATTGAACTCTGACTGGCATTGTCAGCCTGCTTCTCGCTCTGTATAGACGTTTCTCTGTACAGAGCGATGAAGCAGAGCTGACATGGCTCTCCCTGTGGACTACGTTGGACAAAGGATTTTTTTTTATAATAAAGATGGAGTCTCTAAATTGTTTTTGTGTTATTTCTAATAAAAAATTATTTTCTATATGTTGTGTTTCTTTTTACAGTTTACTAGAAATTCATGGTGGCCATGTCTAATTTGGCGTGACACCATGAATTTTGGGCTTAGTACCAGCTGAGAATACAAAGCTGGTATTAACCCCTTTATTACCCAGCATGCCACCGCCATCAGAGTCGCTGGATGAGTCGGGTAAAGCGCCTGGAAATGGCGCTATGAAACAATGCACAATTTCCAGGAGCTGCCTGGTTTTGCCTGACTGGTGATCAAAATACGGCGGAAGCCCACACATTATTTTTTCAATTTTTTTTTTTTAAATAATTAAAAATTATTGGGCTTCCCTGTATTTTGATTGCCAGGAAGGGTAAAGCCAGGCAGATTGGGGTGGCAACCCGTAGCCGTTTGCTTTATCCGCGCTGAGAATCAAAAATGGTGCGGAGCGCTACATTTTTTTTTTTTTAATTATTAATTCATTTTTACACTACTATGTGTTAGGGATCCAACAGATTGGCTGTTGGAGTAACCTGGAATCTTCCCATATATTCTAGATGCTAGAATGCATGGGCTGGTTTCAGGTTACTCCAGCATCCAATCACAGACGCCCACACTAAAGAGTACTTTACACGCTGCGATATCTGTACCGATATCGCTAGCGAGCGTACACGCCCCCGTCAGTTGTGCGTCACGGGCAAATCGCTGCCCATGGCGCACAACATCGCTAACACCCGTCACACGGACTTACCTTCCCTGCGACGTCGCTCTGGCCGGCGAACCGCCTCCTTTCTAAGGGGGCGGTTTGTTCGGCGTCACAGCGACTTCACACGGCAGCCGTCAAATAGCAGAGGAGGGGCGGAGATGAGCGGCCGGAACATGCCGCCCAACTCTTTCCTTCCTCATTGCTGGTTGACACAGGTAAGGAGATGTTCCTCATTCCTGCTGTGTCACACATAGCAATGTGTGATGCCGCAAGAACGAGGAACAATATCGCTACTCACTAGACAACGATATTTGGTGTTTGAACGACCTCTCCAAAACCAACGATTTTTACCACTTTTGCGATCGTTGAAGGTCGCTCGTACGTGTCACACGCTGCGATGTCGCTAACGGCGCCGGATGTGCATCACAAACACCGTGATCCTGACGATAAATCGTTAGCGATGTCACAGCATGTAAAGTACCCTTAAGACAGCATCTGTGATTGTCTGTTATTTTACCAGTAAAATAAAACAACACAGATGAAAAATATTTTATTACAAATATAACAGAATACATTTAGAACTCCATCTTTATTACCCCCCCAAAAAAAACTTTGACAGTCCAAAGGCGGGCGAGCATCTTCAGCTCTCCTACATCTGTGTGAGAAGACAAACACAGGTCTGCTCACACAGACTCAGCTGAGAGCTGTCAGAGACTTCACCCGAGTGCACAGCTAAAGATTGCGCATGACTCCTGCGAGTCTCGCATCAGTATAATCCAGCATGGCGCGCACACGCTCCTGACACTAGCGCCTCAGCTGCATGGAAATACATGCAGCCGACCCGCTCCTGTCAGGAGAGTATGTGCGGTGTCGGGTGATACCGATGCGAGACTTGCTCAAAGTTCAATTGAGTCCATGGCTCATGGATTCGGGTGAACCCTGACGTCACCGCGAACACGGCTGAAAAAAGCCGAAAACTGTTGAGTGACGAGCAGTGCAGTGAATACCACCGGAGGTTAATGATCGGACCCGGAAGCAGAACCGGCCGGGAGACAGAGTCTGCAAGACATGTCGCTGGACTGGTAAGTATAATCCTACTGTTCTTTTTTACTAATGTGCTTTTTTTTTTACAGCCCCTGACCCAAACTGTAACACAAGCTTCCCAGGAAAACTCGTGTTCGGGATCGAGTGCACGAACACTAGGTGATCAGTACGGACCCCGAACTTTACAGTTTCGGGTTCGCCCATCACTAGTCTTCAGTGTGTAATATTTCCTCAAGACGTTGAACCTTTAAATGAAGACAACTGCAGGTTACTGTGACTCAAGGTTACATTTCTCCTTCACTGACAGTCACGCAGAAAGCTTACTGGTTACTATTCATTTAAAAGCCATAATATACTTTTGGTTACAACACTGAGGTGCTCCACATAATCTTAACAATGTCAATACACACAAGGGGGCATCCTGTGAGCTACAAGCCAGCATTCATAGGAGATCATGATTTCTCCTGTACAGAACAGTGCTAATGCACTGCTGTGTATAGCACAAGTGATCAGACAATTGCAGTTTAAAGTCCCCTAAGGGGAAGAGAAAGCGGGCCCCTCGCTCGGGAAGAGGTGATTTACTCAGTGAAGCATCTCATCCGATGTACAGAACCTTCCTACTGCACAGGTTATAGCGGAGACGTCACCCACCTTCTCATATGATTTGCCCTTGTAAAGAGGGGGTGCAGGGAGGATTTTTATTTATTTATTTTTTTTTAACAGCGACCTTGGACCTTTGCTGCTGCCATGGGACAATCAAATAAATTGCTGCCCCCCTCTGGCAACGAAAGCATTAAATAACATTTCTTTCTAGTATCAGAGGGGGTCTCCATTAGGCAACTGAAAAATGAAAACTGTCAGTTGTCAATAAAGTAAAGTGAAAAATGATCTTGTGCAATACATGTGATGAAAGGCAAAGAGCTGCAGTGAGACTCGTATATAGGAAAGTACAACTTCTAAAATAACGGAACTGGAGTATATTGTATATAAGCGCAACCTCTGGTGGGAACGTCTTGGCCTCAGTATAAGTTTGGTGACAAATATAGAATTTTACATAGTGATCACCAGGAGTAACAACTTTGGCACAAGCAGCGCTCTCTGCCAACAACAAAGCGAGATCTTATTTAGGACCCGACCCCACAAGCAAACAAAACATAAAAGGGAACCTGTTACCAGATTTGTCCCCTATAAGTTGCGGCCACCACCAGTGAGCTGTTATATACAGCATTCCAGAATACTGTATATAAGAGCCCAGGCCGATCTGTATAACGTAAAAAATCGCTTATGTCATATTCACCTGTGGGGTGGTCCGGTCCGATGGGCGTCGCTGGTCTCGGTACGGCACCACCTTACTTATTTCCATCGTCGTCCTCCTTCCCAGCTCCATGTGGATTATGCGTCCTACATCATCCTCACAGAGTTCTCCATTGTTTTCCTGCACACACACTTTTCTATGTCCTGCTGAGGACAGAGCTAAGTACTGTAATGCACATGCACGGGGAAAGGTCAAAGACCGCCCACGCATGCGCACTACAATACTTTGATCTGCTCCCAGCAGGGCAGATAGCAGGAGCGCAATGGAGGACTCTGTGGATGACGTAGGATGCGTCATGCACACGGGGCTGGGAAGGAGAACGTCGATCGCAATAAGTGAGGATGCACCTGACTGAGACCAACGACGCCCATTGGACCAGACCATCCTACAGATGAGTATAATGAAAGCTCTTTTTTTACGTTCAACAGAGCGGCCTGGGCTCTTATATACAGTATTCTAGCATTCTGTATATAAGGGCTTACTGGTGGTGGCTGCAGCTTATAGAGGAAAAACCAGTTGACAGGTTCCTTTTAAATTTTGAAGGACTGTTCATTCATTCATAGTCCTATCAGCTAGAACTTTTCTGGGGTGGGGAAATAAAATTGTACTTTTAGCCAGAAATACTTCTTCTAAAGATCACTTTATCTATGCTAGCAGAGTCAGACCGGGGTGCCAGGGGCCTACCAGGGAAATTTCCTCTAGGGACCCGCACTATGGATACCATAAACATTTTTATTACTTGTTCATTTTCGGCTTCTCTCACTATAACACGCGCCTATACACAAACTATACAGTGTACAGAAGAGAACTGTATTGTGCCCTGCGCTATATCACAGGATTTATTGTAGCATCTTCTTTATTGTAGTTAATAATGGAATCTATTATTCACAATCTTACACATCTTACAATTTCTTACACACGGACATTCCTTGACCTCGGTAACCACAGAGTCCATCAGCCAAACAATATTCAAAGTGAAGTGACATGTTATCCAGCATCTTCAAATAGACAAGATTACTAAAATTAATCACTCTATGCCGCCATCTATCCACCCATGTAGGGTCTGTCCCAACTGACTTGGAAAATCTCCTATAAGAGTCAATATGTGGTGGTGTGAAGCATTACCACTCCAATGCACTTTTCCATTTGGAGACACTGGTGAATATTTGTCTTCTCTTTCCACCTTCACATATTTACATAATTATCAGGTAATGATCGGCCACGAGTGTGTGGCACCCCTGAGGCTTCAGTTGCCACAGAGGTACTGCACCTCAGGCAGAGGTGTGGTATCCCATCCTGGGTATGGAGGAGTTCACAACCGGTTCACATAAAGCACAACATCCTCACTCTGTAACACCTCATCAGACATGGCAAGGGCAGGATTATACCCGAAGCCAAGCCGGGTGGTGGAGCCTTACAAGTGGGGACAGATTCATTCAGTCGGTGGTGGAGTGTGGAGAAAGAAGGAAAGGAGTGGTGGAGGAGCGAAGATCCGAGGCCTTGAGCTGGTACCGCTCGGCCCAGGCACAGACAGAAGGGGTCCTAGAGACTACGGGAGATAACCTTCCTTGGCCTTGTTCCACATATAATCTACAGGTGGAAGGACTTGGTAGCAACACGGGGATTGGTCATTGGGCTAGAGGAGAAGAACCTACGTACTCCACTAGCAAAACCAGCGGTTGAGGTGACTTCAAGCACCAAAGCCACACACTGCACACAAATTCACTGGAAAGTGACCCAAAAGGACCAAGGGATAGAGCTTCACGCCACCCAAAAGGGTGCACGGGCACTGGCACATGGTTCAGTGAACGAGGGCGCAAGGCAGGAGGGCAAAGCAAGCGCAGGAAGACAGCCAGGGAGGGGTACACTTAAGAAAGGTGCACCAGACACGACCTCCGAACTACCCAGGATCAGCTGGAACCCAGCACAGTGAAGCCCTAGCACTCCAAAGGCAGTCACTGGCATGTAGTGTTACCTGGGAACCTGCTACAGTGAGTAAAAACCTTGAGACTGCATAACCCTGTGTCGCTCCGTTATTCATCTGCACATTGTGCATCAAGCCCAGCAACCCCTGCCATCGCCAACTACTACCCCCATCCACCCTAGGGCCCAGCTCTACCTGTGGAGAGGTGCACTATTCAAGCTGTGTCACCATATGCCCCGAGGAGCGCCACCCTTTACTAGTCCTGTATAGTCTGACAATACTGCTGTATAGGCAGAGCAGGCTTTTTTTTTTACATATATTTATATTGAGGGCCCCCCTGTACTATCATCAAATATAGAGGCCCCCCCTGTACTATCATCAAATATAGAGGCCCCCCTGTACTATCATCAAATATAGAGGCCCCCCCTGTACTATCATCAAATATAGAGGCCCCCCTGTACTATCATCAAATATAGAGGCTCCCCTGAAGACTAATTACATATGGCCAAAGATAATAACATTGCCACTGGGGATACAAGATACTGACACTGGGGATACAGGATACTGACACTGGGGGTACAGGGTAATGACACTGATATTGGGGGTACATGAAACTGATACTGGGGGTACAGGATACTGACAGTGGAGTACAGGATACTGACACTGTGAGTACAGGGCAATGACACTGGGGGTACAGGATACTGATACTGGGGGTACAGGATACTGACACTGGGGGTACAGGATAATGACGCTGACACTGGGGTAAAGGATAATGACACTGACACTGGGGTACAGGATAATGACACTGGGGGTACAGGATAATGACACTGACACTGGGTACATGATATTGACACTGGGGTACAGGATAATGACACTGACACTGGGGTAAAGAATAATTACACTGACACTGGGGTACAGGATAATGACACTGGTGGTACGGGATAATTGCACTGATGCTGGGCTACAGGATAATGACACTGACACTGGGGTAAAGGATAATGACACTAACAATGGGGTACAGGATAATGACATTGACACTGGGGTAAAGGATAATGACACTAACAATGGGGTACAGGATAATGAAACTGGGATACAGGATAATGACGCTGGATACTCGGTACAGGAGAATGACACTTGAAACTTGGTCCAGGATAAGACACAGTATGGGGTACAGTATAATTTCTCTTGACACTCGGTTCTTTTCCTCAGCACCCAACTTTTCAATGTCCTGATAGCCATCTTGTCCTCAACACCCAGGTGTCTTATAAGATCAGAGAATGAGAAAGCTGAGAGCTGAGGACAAGATGGATATGAGAACATGGAAAAGCTGGGTGCTGAGAAAGAGAGCCTCATTCTCTCAGCTCAGCATCCAGCTGTCCCAATCCCATCCCATGCTCTGACTGCAGCTATCCCTCTTTCCATAATCCCTACTTATATATGGTGACTGTGTGGACTTCACTCACATCATGCAGCAGGGACTGGTGCACACACCCTGCACCCCCCAAATCACACATATCTCTCACAGCCTGGCTGTACCCCAAATTACCCCTCTCTCAAACACACTGAAACACCATAACCCACACGCCCTGTATCCCTTAACACCCCTCTGTCACAGTCTGGACCCCTCATATGCCACTCACCCTGCACCCCCCCATCCCTTATTACCGGGCACATCTCCTTCAGTATCTCCTGCCGACTCCTCCCACACGGTCACATGGGCATGAGTCATCACAGGTCCTGGCTGCTAAACCACTAAATGCATTTTCTTCCTCTCTGAAGGAGCTTCTGTTCTGACCCTACTGCTCTGACAGCTCATAAGCTCCGTGTGCCCCTCCAGGTCAGGACCGCCCCCTCTGCCCCCCCTGTAGCTACTGTCGGTATCATCTGACTACTACATACAATATCATCACCTGCCGTGACCACAGGTCATGTTAATACACCCGGCGGGGGCCCCTGCAGGCTGCCAGAGACAGCTTAGATTGAAGACAAGGTCGGGGCCTACGGGGGTTTCCCCAGTACCTCGGCAAGCCAGATTGACACTGTATGCTAGTGTATACATTGACGATTAGGCAGGGATTAGCAGTATGCACCCAGAACTGCTCGTGGTTCTGGCTGCATATTGGACCTGACAGATACCCTTTAAAAACAGGCGTGAGTCAGCCGTGCTAATCACTGAATGGGTTCGAGAATACGTCCAGAAATCATTGGCTGTGAACACAGTTCGCCGTGCAGTCCACAATGGTAAGGTAAAGCTCTATCATGCAAAAAAAACAAACAACAAATGTCAGCACAATCCAGAAATGCTGATGTCTTCTCTGGGCCAAAGCTTATTTCAGATAGGCTGAGGATGAAATGGAAAACTATTCTGTTGTCAGACGAAAATTGTGAAATTCTTTATGGAAACCTCAGACACTGCGTGCTGCGAATTACGGAGTTGAGGGACCATCCAGCTTGTTATCAGCGCACAGTTCAAAATCCACCATCTCTGATGCTATGGGGTTACATTAGTGTCCACAGCAGTGGACGCGCACACTTAAAAAACACCATCAATGCTGAGCACAATATGGAGGGTTTCTTTACATTTTAGACAGCGTCCCAACTTTTTTTGGAACTGTTGTATTTCAAGGCTCACAAATAGGGATGGGCGAACCCGAACTGTAAAGTTCGGGGGCCGTACCGAACACATGGTGTTCATGCACACAACCCCGTACACGAGCTTTCCTGGGAAGCTCGTGTTGGTCTATGTGCGCACCTTGCCATTTTTTGTGACTACAAAGATGCAGCGTTTTTGGCGCGTTTCGGTGCATTTTTGATCTCTACGTTTTGCTGCGTATTTCCAATGCATTGCATGGGTGGAAAATGTAGTAAAGAATTGACATGACCATTTTTTTTTCAGCTCAAAAACACAGCTGAAAAAAAAAGTTGTGTGCGACAACAAAAATGAAAACTCGTAGACTTTACTGGGGAAACAAAGTCATGCAGTTTTGAGCCGAAAAATGCACCCGAAAAACGAGCAAAAACGCTGCGAAAAACGCACTGTGCGCACTTGGCCCTGCAGTTCGGGTCCAGAGGCTGTAAAAAAAAGCATGTTATTAAAAAACATTATGATCATACTTACAGGTCCCGCGATGCGTCCTGCAGACTCTGCCTTCCGCCGCTTCCGTGTCCATCCGATCATTGCTATGCCACCCGGTGAGCACCTCTGGCTAAAAGGACCTGCCGTGACTGTGACATCATACCCATCTGACCAGTCACGTGTGAATGTTGTATTACCTCATTGGCTACAGACTGGTCACGTGAGTATGACGTCATCAAAGGTCCTGGTGCGCTGTGATGCAATTGTCATCGCATCACGCCGCACAATCTCTTGACAGCAGTGGGTCATCTGCGTTTATTTCCATGCAGCTGAGGCGCTCCTGTCGGGAGAATGGGGTGATGCAATGCGAGACGTTAATGCAATCATCCCCTCACTGTCAGCTCTGCTACATCGCTCTGTGAAGAGTGATGTAGCAGAGCTCATATTGGTCTCTTTGCTTCTAACTATGTATAGACACTGTCTGTGCACAGTGATGAAGCAGAGCTGACATTGCTTTTTGTTTGCTTCTCACTGTGTATAGACTGTGTCTTTACAGAGTGATGAAGCAGAGTTAACATTACTGTCCCAGTGGATTATGTCGGACTAAGGAATTTTTTATAATAAAGATGGAGTCTCTAAATGTTATTTTTTGTTTTATTTCTAATAAAAAAAAATTCTCTGTGTTGTTTTTTAACTGTTTCCTAGAAATTCCTGGTGGCCATGTCTAATTTGGCGTGACACCATGAATTTCGGGCTTAGTACCATCTGAGAATACAAAACTGGTATTAACTCCTTTATTACCCAGCGTGCTATACGGCACCAGGGCCACTGAACGAGTCGGGTAACAAAACTGGAAATGGCGCTAAGAAACAATGCGCCCTTTCCAGGGGCGGCTGCGGGCTGTCGAGAATCCCAGCCCCCAGCTGCCTGGCTTTACCTGAGTGGCGATCAAAATACGGCGGCAGCTCATGCATTTTTTTTTTATTAGTTTTTTTAAAAAAAAAAAATTAATGGGCTTCCCTGTATTTTGATTGCCAGCCAGGTAACGCCTGGCAGATGGGGGTGGCAGCCCATAGCCGTCTGCTTTATCTACGCTGAGAATCAAAAATACTGCGGAGCGCTACATCCTTTTTTTTAATGATATATTTATTTTTACAGTATTGTGATGTCAGGCAATCACAGACCCGACACACAGAATGGGTGTCTGTGATTGTCTGTTAGAGGAGGGGACAGCTATGTAGTCTTGTAAATTTCTCTTTTATTCTATAAATTATTGACAACAAGTCTCCAAATTTCCAAGCAAAAAATGTTGTATTTATTTTCTGAAAATAGTAGTTTATAGAATAAAACAATAATTTCACAATTTACTCAAAAATATAGCTGTAAAGAGAAAAATCAGAGAAACTGAAAACTTTGCAGTGGTCTCTGCCAGAGCTGTGTGTGTGTGTGTGTGTGTATAAATCTATATATTGTACACAATATTTAGTTATATAAAAATAGACAATTTACAAAAATGACGTAGCCCTCCGCGGTAATTTTGATTCTCTCAGCGCACATAAAGCAGATGTCTACAGGGTGACACCCCCATCTGCCTGGCTTTTAATCAAAATACAAGGAAGCCCATTTTTTTTTTAATTTTTGTTTTTTTTTAGTTATTTAAAAAATTAATTAAAAAAAAAAAAAAATGTGTGGGCTCCCGCTGCATTTTCTATTGCTAGCTAAGGGTAATCCAAGCAGCTACTGGCTGCTAACCCCCACTGATTGGTGTTACCTTCACTGGCAATAGAAAATCCAGGGAAGCCCTTATTTTTTAAAAGTTTTTTACCAAAAAACTAAACACACCACAGCTTTCTTGCCCCCCCCCTGCTGCGAATTGTAGTCCACTGCTGCGATAGAAAATGGCGCATTTGTAGAAGTGCTATCTTCTGGCTCTGTATCCAATCCCTCCAGCAGCCCTGGTGCCGGGTGGTATGCTGGGTAATAGGGGGTTAATACTAGCTTTGTTTTACCAGCTGTTATAAAGCCGGAGATTCTTAATGTCAGGGCAAGTTTGACCTGGCCATTAAGAATCTCCAATGAAGGGTTAAAAAAAGACATCACACACAGAAAAAATACTTTATTATAAATAAATACACAGACACACTTGGGGACTCCATCTTTATTACTCCCTCTCACACCTCCACGATCCTGCTCTTCTTTCTTCTTCAACCGATCTAGCTCTGCTATATCAGACAGCACGGGGGGAGGAAGACGCTTCTGCTCCCCGTGCTGTGTAATCGAGCAGAGGCTGCGGGTTGATAAGCGGTGATGTCACCGCTGCCACCGTTGACATAGTAACGTAACAAGCGGGTTACTATAGCTATGGTGATCTCCGATCACCTGATTCCCAGCGCCGCTATTAATCGGTTGTGGCATGAGTGTGTGGCAGCCAATCCCTGCATGTGGGCTGACTCTGTAAAGAGCGCTGATATGCAGGGAGGGGGAGCCGAGCATTTGCCCAAGCATCTCGCCGGTATTCGTCGCTCGCCGAGTATATCGAGTACTGAGATGCTTGGGTGAGCACCTAGTAGCGGCGAGTACCGAAACACTGACACGGCAGGACCTTGCATGATGTCATAGTCATGTGACCAGTCTGTAGCCAATGAGATATTATAACATTCACACGTTACTGGTCACATTGCTATGATGTTACAGAAGGTCCTTTCATCAGTGCTGGTCACCGGGAGGGCACAGCGATGATCGGAAGCAGAAGCGGCGGGAGACAGAATCTGCAGGACGCATCGCGGGACCTGTAATTATAATGACTATGTTTATTATTAACTGTATTCTTTATTTTACAACCCCCCCCGCTCCATCCCATAACTGTAAAGTCCAAGTTCGGGGTTCGGACGCAAGTTCGCATTATCTCAGAACAAGAATTAGAACTTTTCAAAACATTCGGGCGAGTCTCCCCCAAACACTGAACATTAGGGGGGTTCGCCCATCACTAGTCACAAATAATCCTTTTTACAATACAGCAGCTTGGCAGTTACACAGAAAGGGCAAAAAAAGCTAAATTTGGCTGAACTAAAAAACATTGTAAGGCCATGTGCACGTTGCTTTTTTGCTGCTTTTTTCATGCGTATTTCTTTGCAGATTTTAATCAATACTGCAAGAAAAAACGCATGCCAGCAAAGTCTATGAGAATCCTGGCTTGCTGTTCACATGTCGCTTCTTGCAGATTTTGTTGCAGAAAAAATTAGCAGCAGGTCAATTGTTTCTGCGTTTTCTCCTGCATCTGATATAATCCCCTGCAGAGGTCGAGCTCGATCACTACAATGGATTATATCTATCAGGGCAGCACTTGCAGCACTGATGCTTCACCTCACACACCATGAAAACGGTATGATTTGCGAGGCTCTCCGTTGGTCAGTAACCCGGGGTCATCATGGTAACGACCCATGGTTGCCATGGCAGTAATCGGGTCCCTGTGATCACATAACAGGGACCCGATAGCCAGGGAGAGGTAGGCAATACCTCTCCCTGCTTCCTGAATGCTGCTATCGCATTGATTGCAGCATTCAGGGGGTTAAACTGCCAGGCACTGCGCAGGCACCGCTCCAGGCACTAAGAGTTGGGTCCCTGCTGTAACATCAGCCAGAGACCTGGTGGCGATCACGTGGCTACAGTGCCAGAACCCCCGCAATCACCAAGACAATAAAAAATCATGAAAAACACATGAAAAAACTCGCAAACGATAAAAAATGTGCATTTGTTTCTGCTGCCTGTCTTCACCCTGCTAAAACATGTTTTTTTTTATGTATAGAAAATCTACACACAAAAAAGTAACCTGTGCACATAGCCTCAGATGAGTATCATACGTAGAGGAGAAAGTTTGGTACTAAAACACCAATCCTCACACTGTGAATATTGGGGGTTGTGAGCCTGAATCTGCGTCTGGGGGGGGGGGATAGTGATGAAGGGACAACATGACCTCTGAAAGTGGAGCGTGAAGGTGGCTGCACGCAGAGTAATGTGTATGAATGCGCGAGTCAGGAATAATATCTACTCTTTGCTTAGTATTTTATTAGAATAGATACGACGAAAGACAATTATCAACAGAACACAGGAGACGGCTGATGGAATGATCTTTATTTATCAAGGTCTAAAAATGAATTCACTGATCTGTCAGTTCTGAGCTCGGTGATGAACTACTTGTGCCAGCCGGTGTGCGTGATGTCTGATGACTCACACTGTAAGGTGCCGGGCTCCATGACATGGTAAAGAGCTGGTGGGCACCAACGTCAAGGCGACCTCTTCAGATGGGTCCCTACACTAACTTATCACTAAATTACTAACTAACTGGGGCTAGGACAAATCTGAGATTATTACGGCACTATTACTTTTTATATGTTCACCTATTATTTATTTTTATTTTTTTTACCCTTGTTGTTCTAAGTGTTGTATTAAAAACTCCTAATAAATAATTCCTAATATTTTTGATCCAAAAGAAGGCAAAAACCCCCATGACACTTTCAGCCAATCTGTGCCACAGGGGAAAAATTCCTTCTCGACCCCGAGAAAAGGCGATTAGTCCTAGGACCCTGGATCAAAACTAATAATGCTATGTGTAGTGAAGTAATTAATATTACAGAGCTAATTATACTGGTCCTATAGTGTGTACAGAGTGTAGGTATTATACTATTCTTACCTTGCTCTCTTATTACAGTGTTATTCTAAATTATTTTTTTTCTAATTTAGTGATTTCTAAAACTATTAATACCAAACTATCCCTCCACTGTTGATCCAGAAGAAGGCAAAAACCCCCATGACACCTTCAGCCAATCTGTGTCACAGGGGAAAAATTCCTTCTTGACCCCGAGAAAAGGCGATCAGTCCTAGGACCCTGGATCAAACATCTGTTCTACCTACTGCTATCACTACCCTTATCTCATTAATAATTTAACTACTTTCTTATTATTACTCATGTTATTACTATTATTATTATTTCTAGTTTTTTATTAATACTCACCACCGCCGTTCATTCAAGAGGTCCCAGCAGCATGGTCCATATGAGGTTTCTTTTTCCTCCCAGGAACCTGTTCACATTTTGGCTGTTGTTGTCCTGCTGCATTCTTCTTTCTGGTGTCGTCCTCCTCTCAGGAATCTGTCTTTCTTGCATCGTCCTTCTTTGAGGAATCTGTAGATTTAATCTGTCCAATTTCAGTTTTTTTACTGACGGCTTTTTCACTGGTTCTTCTTCATCCAGGTCTTTGCAGAGGTCTCTCATGGTCTTTATTTCTTCTTCTCTCTTTCTCTTCTCTCTGGTCTGGACGGTCTTGGATGGTCCTGGATTTTCTTCTTGCCTGACTTGATATCTCCTTTGGGCCATTGGATTAGTCAGCATCAGGCGCTGGGAAGACAAAAGATTAAGTTAGAAAGATGAATATGAACATCCAAATACACAACCCCCTTATAAAAAAAGACAGTGATGTCGCCCTCAGTTTTCTCACTGACCTCCTTCTTGAAGAGGGGTGATGGCAGCATCATCATACAATGGGACAATCTTCTCAGCTTCCCCTCAGGTGTGACGTAAGCTGAAGGAAACACAACCAGAAATTAGGATCAGTCCTAACTGTATAATAAAGAGTGTGATATGGATGAAAAAAAAACAATCACAAATTTTATTATTAAAAAATACATTATACACAAAAACCTGATATAAATAATAGGACGATTTCTGATGACATTTACTTCTTAAGCTTTTTGTTACTTTTTTAATGCTGATCCGTCCTCCCTGTCAGTAGTCCTGTCCATGTAGGCAGGACCAGCGCTCAGCAAACTGTTTGGGTTAGTACTGGAATATCGTTATCTTGGCCATCTTTGGTGTTTACTAGGCCCGTGCAATTATTATTGATGGATCCCATTAAACTAGCAGTAAATTAAAGGGGCTATCTGGGGCTATTTTAGTTTTCTTTACTATGGGCCTGAGAAGTAACAGGCAGGGAGTTGGCATCTACCTGCCTGATAGGTTCTAGGCCCAAAGTCTAGCAAAGAAATGTTCCTGGAAACCCTAAATCTAGGGAGCAGTCGCCCTCACAGACTGATGATACTACCTGATCCTCCGCTGGCTCCATACGCGGTCCAATCCATGGGTTCCTCTGCTATTGTCGCTCCTTGTAATGTATAGGAATCTCTCGCTGATTGTCGCTGTCTGTCTTCACTCTCAGATGAGGTGTAACAAACTGAGGACAAACAGCTTTTTTTTTTCCATTTCAATTCAAACTGAGCAATTCTATTCACTGTTTCAATACGGTTACCATGGTTACAGAGGTAGCTGCAGATTTAAAGGGACAGGATGCTGTCATTGTGCTATAGTACATTTTACCATGAATGTCATATATCCCTGTATATTACATGGAGCTGCTCAGATAATGTGTGGGCAGACGCTCCTGTATCGCTCATATATTACATACATTTACTTAGAGGCGGTATAGAGAAATCTGGGGTGAAATTATTTGTGTTGTCAATAGTACATGAATAAAGAAGGCCTGGAAGTGTCTGTAATGGGCTGAAAAATGGGGTTTTATGTTCATAACAAATCTCAGTATTAATCAGACATCACCGGCTGCTATTGAAGTATTTTTTTCAATGTTCTTATCAACTTTGTGGTGTATTTCCATCACAGAATGCTGTTACATATAGGAGACGCCATAGCTATCAGATCATAGGGCTGCAATCTGTGGGCACTGCAGTCCACCCCCCCCCCCCTGGACATGATACAGTATGTGACAAAAGTGAGTACACCCTTCACGTTTTTGCAAATATTGTGTTATATCTTTCCATGAGACAACACTGAAGATATGACACTGTCACACAGTGACTACCGGGGTTCTGCCAGGTATAAGGGAACCCCTGCCGAGAGCGGCAACACACAGGGTACACCGGTAATGCGATACAATGCTGGGCCATGGAGGTAGGGATATATGCCGGCCCTGCAGCGGTCGAACTGCTCGGATCCGGGGTCGCTGTGGCTCGAGGGTCTCCGGACCCGGGGGCTTGCGGCCACTTCGACATGTGAAAGGGGGGAATATTTACAAGGGACAGTTTGTGACGCCACCCGTGGTTCATGGTAAGGGGAGTACCGCCGCTACTGATGTGAGTACCGGGGGGAGATGGAGCGGGGCAGCCAGATCATGTTCCCTCCATGGGTAGGGGAGACCCCGAGACTCTAGAGAATAGGTGGAGGATGGCGTGGTGCGGGCTGTGTGTGCAGGCAGGACGCAGTGAGACCAGCGTAATCACTCAGACTGTATGGATGTTGGTGCAACTATTAAGCAGACTGACACAGAAGTAAACCAAGTCTCTGGGTGCTGCTGCCACTCTGGGGAGCTCGTCCGGGAATGCGTCCCCGCTGGTATTGTTAGTGGTCTGGAGCCTGCCTCCATGCACAATTGTAGAAGTTCCTAAGTGACCCTTCGGCCTGAAAGCTGTCAGGGTACCGCTCCCTATATTAGAATAGTGGAGCTATGCTCTCGATGGCTGACACTTGGGATTTCTGTAGGCCACAGAAGCTGGAAAGCCCTATCCCCCTCGTTGTGTTGGTGCCTTCAATCTTTGAGCTCTTGGATAAAGTTCATAAAGAGACTATCCTCCAAAGGTAAATTACCAGGTTACGTGAAGCTACTCCCTGATCTAGGGTCCTGTATCCTGCTGTGCTCGGTA
This sequence comes from Anomaloglossus baeobatrachus, assembly GCF_048569485.1. NCBI lineage: Eukaryota > Metazoa > Chordata > Amphibia > Anura > Aromobatidae > Anomaloglossus > Anomaloglossus baeobatrachus. Next base: position 83,515,861 of record NC_134357.1, on the reverse strand, counting down.
TCGGTCCGGTTACTGGACTTTCTGGTGCCAACCGTTTTCCAAAACTAAGTCTGGGCACCCTTCTCTAATACCCTGCGACCGGGTCTCCAACTCCTCCGGTCCCAGACCACTATGTGCGACCTGACCAAAGTCTCCCAGGGAGCTACAACTCCCTCTGCTCCTCACTCTCTGAGGGCTACTACTAAACTGACTATGTCCCTTCCACCAGTCTGCCTGACCCCTAGGCGGGTGGCCCTTTTCCAGCTAGACTACCCACTAGTGTGCCTGACAAGGTGTGGTGTGAAGTGTGGTTAGGATTTGAGTGATGATGGGAACAATACCAGAGTTAGGATCCCAGAACCATGGAGGATGAGTTCTACACCATAAGAGAAAGGAGTACAGTTCCCTGTGACACCCTGATAAGGTCAGGGGCATCACAGATACACTCACCTGAGGCTGATGCCTGCACTCTCTAATATCCTTACACGGTTCCTTCCCACATTCCCGATCACGTGCCTAGGCCCTCGCTTGCCCTGTACTCACCCTGGCTAGTGAGAAGGTCGGCAAGAGCAAGAGACTGGCTCCTTCCAAAGTGGACAGCATAAGAATGATGAGATTCTATAACTGGCATCAGATGGTAAGACACGTGCCTTTTATTGTGAAGGGGAGTGATCACAAAAAGCTGTACCTGAGATTAAGGCTCCAAAGAATACTCAGATAGGAAAGAGTTTGTGCTAACATGCTAAGAGGACGGACTAGTCGGGGGATATAAAGCCCTTGGGACTAGTCCCCGCACTCATTAGTGTGATGCCCCGGACTAGTCGGGTCGTCCCAGGTAGTCACAGACAACAACACCCCCTCTCCCAGTTAGGTAACATTAGCCAACCTAAAAACCTTGTCACCACCCTCCAGGTTTGATGTCCACACCAGGCGGGCGGAGCCAGGCGGTTGGCTCCGCCCACCGAGGAGTTGACAGGCCTGGAGGCGGGAAACAGACACACCAGTTCAAGTGCAAGTCGAGAGCAGTCAAGATCACTGGCAGTTCTGTGTCCGTGCCCTGATAAGAGACTACCCGGTGGCTGGGTCGGAGCCCAGTCGCCATTGGCAAGGAGGCAGACGGTGGTGGCCGCCTGCAGGAGACCGGGAATACGACAGGTGGAACCGTAAGGGAACGGGACAGGGTAGTGGCTCGCCGGAACCGAACCGGGGAGCCAACTGGATACCGGAGCACCAGGCAGGGTACTCAGACCCCGCACAAAGCACTGAACCGACAGGGCCGAGCCGAATCAACTGATTGCAGACTGGACCTTAGGACCTATCCCACACAAGTCCCTTTAGAAGACAGGAGCCCAACCATACAGGGTAAAGCCACCGCCAAGGCATAGAGACCCAAAGGGCCAGCGTCTGTGGGCAAATGGGCTCCCACGGCATATGCAAGTCGGGGAGCGGACTAGCGGTGTCTAGGCATAGGAGTCAAATATTTACACACAGAGGTACAGGAGAAAGGCGGAAACCACCAACCTACTCTGGGAGAAGCTGCAGCCGGCTGCGGGCCCCCTTCATCACTCCGTTTGGTTTACCAGAGACTCCAGTGTCTTGTGTCAGAGTGAGTACACCAGTGCTATCAGGCACTGCATCGCACTGCACCGCAACACTTCACCTTGCACCCCGGCCCTTGCCTACCGGGGCCCCCGGTACCAACAACCCCTACCCACAGAGGAGTCAACACCTAGCTGCGCCATTACATCGCTCCCGGGAGCCCCATACCTTCACCGCAGCGGTGGTGTCCCCAATCACCACAACCCGTGGGTAGCGTCACGAACTATCATCCCAAACTAAACACCCAAATCCCCGCGTGTAGCGCCAACTCCCTTGCAGAGCGACGTGACCCCCGGGTCCGTGAGAGGCTCGAGCCACCACCTGCAGTACGAGCACGAATCCGAGCGGCTCGGCGGTCGCAGCCAAGCGCGCGGGGCGGTACATTAGCATAAGATAAAAGATATTTAGAAATACTTTTTCTAAAGATCTCTTTATCTATGCTGCTAGATACAGGGACAGTGGATTAGCAATGTGCACCCAGAACTGCTCGTGGTTCTTGGTGCATATTGCACCTGACAGGTTCACTTTAAAGGGAAGGTGTCGTATTTTTTTATTTTGTATTAATAATAGTTATTATCAAATCAAGTATTTTTAATACAAAATTAAACTCACTTTTTATTTAATTCTAGTTTTACTGAAACACTGGGGGCTGAAATCTTGGATTTGCTGTAAGTAACGACAGTTACTCCCCTCCTTTATGGCAGCCCCTGTGCATTCACTCTGATGGTCAGGCTTCGACCCTGTACTTATACAGGAGAGCTCCCTGCTGTGACCCGGACGTGCTCCCTGGACTGTCCAGATCACAGTAGAGGGAGGAGATCAGCACTATCATTGTGGAGCTCACAGCATATGCTGTTTGCTGCACTTTACCCCTGTCAACCGCCGGGATGTGTGAGTACGGGGTGCCTTCTCTCCCCCGCCGTCACCATCTCCAATGACACCTCCTTCCCCCGCTATACCCAGCCCCGCTTCCCCCCCTGCCGGCATACATGCAGCAGAGCTGTGTGTGTTTGTGTGCATGTGCATGCAGAGCATGTGAGTACCGGAGCCCCTCCTCCCGCCGCTGTCTCCAATGACACCCCCCGCCCCGCGCTGCTCTCCTTGCCGCAACCGCTGCGGGCGTGCATGCAGGACATTGCGTGAGTACCAGTGCCCCTCCCCCCGCCGCCACTGCTACCATCTCCAATGACACCCACCCGCTCTCCCTGCGCCGCCGCTATCCTCCCCCCTGCTCTCCTTGCCATAGCGGATGTGCTTGCAGAGCATTTTGTGCGCGCATGCAGAGCATTGCGTGCAGGCATGCATGCAGAATATGGCGTGCATGCATGCAGAACTTGGCGTGCGTGCATGCAGAGCATTGCGTGTGTGCATGCGTACATGCAGAACATTTTGTGCGCATGCAGAGCATTGCGTGTGGGCGTGCATGCATACAGAACATTGCGTGCATGCATGCAGAGCATTGCGTGTGGGCGCGCATGCAGAGCATTGTGTGCAGGCGTGCATGCATGCAGAACATTGCGTGCGTGCATGCAGAGCATTGCATGCGGGCGCGTGCAAGCAGAGCAGTGCGGAGGTGTGTGCATGCAGAGCATTGCGTGCGTGCAGAGCATTGCGTGTGTGAATGCAGAGCATTTTGTGCGTGCGGTCATGCAGAGCATTGCGTGTGGCAGAACATTGCGGGTGGGCGTGCATTGCTGAAACGGGGCAGAGCGCTATGTGGGGAGCACTATGCAGCTGTCCTTGGTGACACTTTAGACATTTGTGGTCACCAGCAAAATGGCTCCGCACTGTGATCCTAAACTGTGTGATACTGTCTGCTGAGCTGTGTATCTAATCCTATTCTGTGTGAAACTGTCTGCTGAGTTGCTCTATCTAATCCTATCCTGTGTGATACTGTTTCCTGAGCTGGAAAAATAGCAAAAATAGGGTCCAGCAGCGACATCCAATGTAGATAAAAAAAATATTTTATTTAAACCATGTTAAAAAACATTAAAACACGAACAGACGCGTTTCGGAATTACTTCCTTGCTCACAGTCCTTCTCCTATAGCATATGCATCTCATATAAAAACACAAAAGGCAGGACATGACATCACATTGTTAGAAAAAAAGGATTAAAGTGGGCTTTACACACAGCGACATCGCTAGCGATGTCGCTGGTGAAAACACCTGCCTCCATCGGTTGTGCGTCACGGGCAAATCGCTGCCCGTGGCGCACAACATCGCTAACACCCGTCACACTACTTACCTGCCTAGCAACATTGCTGTGGGCGGCTAACCGCTTCCTTTCTAAGGGGGCGGTTTGTTCGGCGTCACAGCGGCGTCACTAAGTGGCCGGAACGGAGGGGCGGAGATGAGCGGGCTGAACATCCCCCCACCTCCTTCCTTCCTCATTGCGGGCGGCCGCAGGTACGGTGATGTTCCTGGTTCCTGCGGGGTCACACATAGCGAACGCTGCCGCAGGAACGACAAACAACCTGCTTCCTACAACAGCAACGATAATCGGGAAAGGAACAACCGGACAACGATCAACGATTAGGTAAGTAATTTTGATCGTTAACGGTCGTTCCTGCGTTTCACTCGCAACGACGTCACTAACGAGGCCGGATGTGCGTCACGAATTCCGTGACCTCAACGATATCTCGTTTACAGAGGTCGTTGCGTGTAAAGCCCGCGTAACACATATGGTGAATAATCAAGTGTAAAACATCAGTACAAATGGAATAAATCATTTTTAAGGTTCATCCCCTCAGGATATCTAGTTTGCATGAAATAAATCCATTTAGCCTCTCTATCTCTCAAAATTTCTTTAATATTTCCTCCTCTTTTGGGAATATTTATTTTTTCTATGGCACTAACACTGAGACTACTGCAATCCCCCCGATGTTCCTTTAAGAAATGCTGGGAAGCTCCTGACAAGCTCCTGGTGGTGGAATTAGCTGCATCATAAACATGTTCAGAGATGCATCGTCTCCGAGTCCATAATGTACTTCCAATATATTGTTTTTTTTGCAAACATTGCATGATATAAGATAAACAACGTTAGTTGTGCCACAATTAATTAATGTATTAATAGTATAATTTTTGCCTGGAGTATAAGAAACTATTTGCTTAGTGTTATGCATGAACTTACATAAGCCACAATTTTTTTGGCCTCATTTGACAGATCCCGTTGTTGGCAACCACATGGATTTATCATTAATTTTTATAGCATGACTCCTACTGATGTAATCACTAGGGGAAAGAATATTTCCCAAAGTACGGTAATTTATGGAAACGAATTTCACCCCCTGATCCAAAATTTGCTTCAATATTGCATCGGTAGACAATACCGGAAGAATTTTTTTTATAATACCAATGATATCACGATAGTCTTTTCTGTATCTTGTTGAAAATACTACCCCCAAATGTTTAGTTCTGCTTTGTTTCGATACAGATCTATTTATTAAATATTGTGCTCTTGTTTTAGTATCCATTTTAATCTTCGCTTTTTTAATAATTTCTTTAGAATAACCTCTATTAGATAGTCTCCTATCGATTCTATTACACTCAGCTTGATATAAAATTGGATTTGTGTAACATATTTTAGCGCTGATAAATTCACCACCTGCTAAATTAGCAGTAACATGCCTCGGATGGAAACTCCTCGCGTGGAGTAATGAGTTGCCAGCCTAAGCTTTGCGGAACAAACTACATTCTACTTGATCCTTGTTGGATTGACCATTTAGAGAAATATCCAAAAATGTAATATGGCTATCATGATATTCATGGGTGAAAAAATGTTGCAAGGATTGTTCACAAAATTTATAAAATTTTGTACATCATTTGTAGAATTACGCCAAACTATAAGTACATCATCTATATACCTAAGAAAAATACCAATATCTTTGGAAAAAGGATTAGAATCATCAAAAATATATTGCTCCTCCCACTAGCTCATGTAAATATTTGCTAAAGACGGGGAAAACCTAGCCCCCATCGAACATCCCCTGTCCCCTGATACTGTCTGCTGAGCTGTGTATTAATCCTATCCTGTGTGATACTGTCTGCTGAGCCATGTATCTAATCCTCTCCTGTGTGATACTGTCTGCTGAGCTGTGTATTAATCATATCCTGTGTGATACTGTCTGCTGAGCCATGTAGCTAATCCTAACCTGTGTGATACTGTCTGGTGAGCCATGTAGCTAATCCTGTCCTATGTGATACTGTCTGCTGAGCTGTGTATCTAATTCTCTCCTGTGTGATACAGCCTGCTGAGCTGTGTATCTAATCCTATCCTGTGTGATACTGCCTGCTGTCCTTGGTAACACTTTAGACATTTCTGGTCACCAGCAAAATGGCTCTACACTGTGATCCTAAATTTCATTGGAAACACCCAGATTGGGGGGGGGAGGTGACATCACACACAGGAGAGCAGATTCTGCCCATTTTTACTGCAGCTGTAATCCAGGCTAGTTCGACAGTGGGATTTCTGTAGGATTTCAGCAGCTGCTCCCCCTAGTGTTTAAGAGAGGAAAATATCACATTTTTTATTTTTTTGTTATATTTTGCTCAATTAAAAACAAATAATATTTAAACAAAACATTAAAATATTAATACTTTGCATTTTTTCAGTTATTGAAATTATTTTTTTGGACAACACCTTCCCTTTAAATAATGTAAAAAATAAAAATAACATTAAAATATTAAAAAAAACAAGTTTAAATGACACCCCTTTTGCCCCATTACAAAATTATTAAAAAATAATAAAAAAAAAAATCACACTGTGTTTAGAAATGTCCGATCTTTCAAAATAAAAAATAAATTAATCTGATTAGCAAACAGCGTAACGTGGAAAAAAAATCAGAATTACATTTTTTTTGTGCACTGTAACATTGCAATGCAATGTTAATAAAAGGCGATCAAAACATCAGATCTACCCCAAATAGTATCAGAAAAAAACCTTAGCTCAGGGTGCAAATATAAACCATCACACAGCCCCAGATCCAGAAAATTCTTTTATTTCTTTTGGAAGGGGGTGAGGGACAAATTTCTGATTTTCTCTTTTCACCACTTAAAAAAGAACTAAAAACACAAAAAAACCCCTATAAACTATACATGTTTGGTAGCTACATACTAGTATTGACCTGGAGAATCATACTACCAGATCAGTGTTAATATAAAGTGAACGTGGTAATTAAAAAAGTTAAAAAATTATTGTGGAATAAAACCTATAGCCCTCATTTGGCTATATTGGCAGAAAACCAAATCCGTTATGGCTCTTGAAAGAATGGGGTGGAAACAAAACAAAAAGAGGAAAATCGCCAGGCAGTGAAGGGGTTAATATTTTTACTTATATGTTGTGATGTCTGGGATACTAAGAAATCAAAATTGGTGAATAACAGACAGCACACAAAATAAATTAAATATAAATAAATAGAAAAAAGAAATGGCAAGATATTACATAAAATGAAGTGCAACTTAAACTATGCACTAACAATAAATGAAAGTAGGAAGCAAAAGCTGCATAGTCTAGAAAAGTGCACTACTCATTATGAAAGTGTATGAAGATATTTACTGAGTGGCACAAGAAGACAATACATTTAAAAACATGTAGATGAAGGAAAACATGATTAACTCCTTAACTACCGCAGGCAGTAAAATTACGTCCTAAATCACATACCATAGTGTAATCCCCGCCGGCTACTGCTCGAAGCCAGTGGGGACCGCGCACATCAGCTGATTTGTAAAGCTGACATGTGTGCCTTGCAGGCACGAGTGGATCCACATTCCACCTGTACCTGTTAACCCCTTAAATGGCGCTGTCAAAATGTCAAAGCGCCATTTATATGCCAGTCGCGGTACAGCTTCCCTTATCAGGCCCCATCGGCGGCGCTGTGACGTCATGACGTTGTCATGGTAGCACAGGGTCATGTGAGTGTGATGCCCTGGTAAAACCAGGTAGTCACAAATCTTGTACATTCTCCTTGTTACCATCACAACCCACACTCAGGCATAACAATAATCCATTAAACCCTAGCCACCCCTTCATGATAATAGGGACACACCAGTGGGCGGGATTAGGCGGATGAGAACACCCACCTAGGGGTCCTGAGGTGTCAGAGGCGGGAACACGTCGGTTCAGTCGAGTTCAGTAGAGAGTGTGTAGTGGAGTTCTAGTCTGACAACAGAGTCAGGGGTAGGGGCCCTTGGACTACCCGGCTAGGTGGCAGACCGTGAACAGGGCCACAGGCGACAGAGATCCGGTCGCGGGAGACCTAAAGTGGACCGGGGCAGGTGTGTAGCCTGCCGGTGCCGACAGCGGGAATCTGATCCAGAGGCCGTGCACAGTCAGGGTGCCTGGACCCTAAGGCGAGGAAGATTGCAAGCCCCTCTCCAATTAACCAGCCGAGGACAAGGTTCCAGACTTTGTCCCACTAACTGCCCAGATAGAGCGAAATGGAAGCCCAACGCGGGGGATTGGGTGTCCGTCAGAACCCACTGAAATTCCAAGGGTCAGCTTTCGCGTCCACAACTTCCATTACACACACAGAACCGGGAGTGGACCTCTCCGTTCCATGCGAAGTTGTCCAAAAGGAAAAAAAAACACGAAGTGCCGGAGGAAGGGACACCTATTCATTAACCTGGGTGCGGGACCAGAATGCACCCTCCAAAGGCAGCCGGCCACTGGCAACTTGGTTTACTACTGGACTTGTGTGAAAATACTGCACTGTGAGTACACCATTGTCCCTCGGTCCAGCCCGGCGCACTACCTCCAACAGCCATCACTCCCGTGTTCAGACACAGGGCCCCGGGACTACACCTCCCCTACCCGTGGAGGGGATCCCATCTTGCTGCTCCATCAGCCCCGGGTGCCCGATCACCAGGCAGTGGCGGTGCCACCATCCCTCACCGCAACCCACGGGTGGAGTCACAGACAATCCCCCTGTAAATATCCCCCTTTCCGACGGTTGTGAGGACAGGCGACCGTGCGAGCCCGGGTCCGGTCACCACTCGAGCCGCAGCAGCGAACCCGGATCCGAGCAGGCCCCCGAGAGAGAGAAGTGGCAACGGCCCCCGCCCGCAACATCAGTGCTGCAGGTTACAAGAGGTCAGTATTTATGAGGTTCTCAGCTGTGTAGCTGTGATTAACAGAAATGAACGAGCGATCAGACAGCTGATCATTATATTCCCCTAGGGGAACTAAAAATAAAATAAAAGTGGAATAAAATAAAAAAAGTAAAAAGAAGTTTTAAGAAATTAAAAAAAAAAAATAAAATAAAAAACCTAAAAGTTCAAATCACCCCCCCATTTCGCCTTATTAAAAATTAAAGGGTTAAAAAAATAGAAAATATACACATATTTGGTATCGCCGCGTTCAGAAATGCCCGATCTATCAAAATATAAAATCAATTAAACTGATCAGTAAACGGCATAGTAGCAAAAAAAACAAATGCCAAAATTACATTTTTTGGTTGCCACAAATTTTGCGCAAAATGCAATAATAGGCGATAAAAGCGTAGCATCTGCGCAAAAATTATACCATTTAAAAGATCAGCTCGAGACGCAAAAAATAAGCACTCAAAGAACGCTGAGAACGCTAGGGGTCGCTTTTTTGGATAAACCAGATTTTTTTTTAACCCCTTAGATAAAAGTAAACCTATACATGTTTGGTGTCTACGAACTCATACCGACCTGCGGCATCACACCTACACATCAGTTTTACAATATACTGAACACAATGAATAATATATCTCAAAAACAATCATGCACTTTTTTTTGCAATTTTTCCACACGTGCCGTTTTCCAGTACACTATATGGTAAAACATATGGCAAGATTGAAAGAAAAATAAAAAAGTTACGGCTCTCAGAAGAAAGGGAGCATTCCCCCCCCGAAGTACAGAAAATCGGACAGGGTGAAGGGGTTAAGTGACAATATACTGTGCTGTGTATATATAATTGATGATAATGAACAAATCTCCAAGTGCAGGCACAAACCCAATACAATATAATAATACAACAAAATTTGAAAATGTGCAAAAGGTAATAATAATCAACTTTCTGAAATAGCAGCCAAACACATGAATACGTGCCTGAAGGAGAGGACCCTACACGTATCAATACTGTAGTAGCTTCATCAGGGATCTAAAGTTTTCAACAAAATTTACAAATCCAATTATTTTTTTAGGGACAACATCACATTTGAGGTGACTTTAATGGTCCTATGTGACAGAAAAAAACCCTGCATCCCTCAAAGTGCTCAAAAGCACATTCTTCAAGTTTATTAACCCTTTAGGTGCTTCACGGGATTTAAATCAATGTGAAATGAAGAATTGAAATTTTTACTTTTTATAACACAAATGTTGCTTTAGTCCCATATATATTTTATTTTCACCAGGGTAACAGAAGAAAATGGACCATACAATTAGTTGTGCAATTTCCCCTGAATACAGGGATACCACATATGTGATGGAAAACTACTGTTTGGGAACTTTGCCATGACAACACTTGGCATCTCAGCGATCACGTTGCAGTGGTGCCAGTGGGGAGAGACAGGGAGCCCCCTCCCTCACATAAACTGCTATATAGCGCCATCGCTATGGATCTCGGCATATGCAAGATAACAAAGGGACCAGATTCAATCAGGCCCGATGATGTCGCCGGTCAGAAGTAGATCTCTGCATTTGCGGGACTCTGGAGGTCCTGATCCCAGCCTGATCATAGAGAAACATTGACGCTGCACAAAGCCCAGCAAGTGCTGACGTTTATTTACACTGGGCGGTCAGGAAGTGGTTAAACACCTCAATGATGAAATTGCAAAGGGTGCAAAATTTTGAAAGAAACACAATTGCAAAAAAATTTTTCAGCTCCAAATACATGCAGGTAAATAAAAAAAAAAATTAAAATGTCCCTAAAGGTGAACAATCCCCTTAAGAATAGAATGGTCAGCACATTGGGACTGTACCAAAGAAGTGAGGACAGTGTCAATATAATGGAATAAGAAAGGTAAATTCCAGGGGCTCAGTGACAAATGTAAGGCAAAGCAGATGCCATACAGTCCAGGTTCAAATCCTATTAGGCATCCAATGAGTTAATCATTAGAGGAGCGGGTGTAAGGCGGGCTTTGCACGTTGCGACATCGCAAGCTGATGCTGCGATGTCGCACGCGATAGTCCCCGCCCCCATCAAGGGTACAATATCTTGTGATAGCTGGCGTAGCGAAAATTATCGCTATGCCAGCTTCACATGCACTCACCTGCCCTGCGACTGTCGCTCTGGCAGCCTCCTTCCTAACGGGGCGGGTCGTGCGGCGTCATAGCGACGTCACACGGCAGACGGCCAATAGCGGCGGAGGGGCAGAGATGAGCAGGTTGTAAACATCCCGCCCACCTCCTTCCTTCTCATTGCAGCCGGGAGGCAGGTAGGAGATGTTCCTCGCACCTGCGGCTTTACACACAGCGATGTGTGCTGCCACAGGAACGAGGAACTACATCGTACCTGTCTCTGCACCGGCATTATGGAAATGTCGGAGAATACACCGATGATACGATAACGACGCTTTTGCGCTCGTTAATCGTATCATCTAGGATTTACACACTACGATGTCGAAAGTGACGCCGGATGTGCTTCACTTTCGATTTGACCCCACCGACATCGCACGTGTGATGTTGCAACGTGCAAAGCCGCCCTAAGAGACAGGGGAGGATACAGAAGATCAAACAGCATAAAGCACACCAGATGCAACATGAGCAGTGCAATACACAGGTGTCAGATGGAGATTTAATCAAGCCTTAATTGTTCATCATACCCATCATATCATTGGTTCACTTATTTGCACCAGCCATTGATTGAACAGCAGTACCCAATACTGTATATACAAATGAGCTAATAGGTGTTTGACGGGGGCCTCATAGTAGTGTAATGGACTGAATGGTGACCATACAGCCTAACGATGACACCTCAGCAGGAGTCCTGAGAACCGCCTCTTACCTGAAAACATCCCTGGCTCCACTTTCAATAAACCTGATCCTCCAGTTCAATTTGCACCAACTTTAGTCTACACCAGTGCTTATTGTACCCACTATAATCCAAACGGGACATACATTATTGATCCTAAAGTCGATCATTTTTTTTTGCAGGGGACAACGTACTGTATGTTAAATTATGCTGTTTACTTCCGGAGTAGTAAGGGAAAAATTGATTTCTCAAGTGTTAGCCGTTATGCAAGTAATACATTATCTTTCGACAACAGCTGAGGGATCTGTAAAAAATGTAATGTACCTAGGTTGATTGAATCCTGTGGATACATAATACACACTATATATATTTATAAAAAGTTACTTTTTACTTAAGGCTTCGGTTCCACTTGTGTTTTGCACGGACGAATGCAATCCGATAACACATAAGATTGCTCTCACTCTAGTGCAAAACTATGGGGCAGTGTCCATCTATGACTGATTTCTCATGCAATGTCGGCATGAGAAATGAATCGCAGCATGCTGCATTTGGCAGCGAGTCTCAGCTCATGCACCCCCATACAAGGATGCATTTGAAACAATCGGACTGCACTCGCATGTCATCCAACACAGTGCGATATACACAGAGACAGGCCGCGGAGGAGAGGGAGAAAGTGCTCCTCCCCTCTTTTCCACAGCTGTGAACAGAGCATGACCCTTGGCTTACACTCGCAGCAGAAGGTCATTAGCATACAGGGCCGGCATCAGCACCCGGCATACCCGGGCAAATGTCGGGGCCCTGGAGAGCTGGGGGTGCCCACTCGGCCTCGTCACTTCAGCTGCCCCCGGGCCCTGCCCACTCTCCTTCAGTTCTGCTGCCCCCGGACCGAGTTCCGAGGACCGCAGTCCTCGGCAGGAAACTGTGGCTGCCGTCCCTTAGCTAGTTTCACACTTGCGTTGCAAAAAGTGTGATAATAAAGGCCACGGAAATAACGCGTTGCGTTAAGTTTTCTTTAGCCGAGAGAGAGAGCCCTCATCATTACCGCACACATCCCGACATCACCGCACACATCCCGACATCACCGCACACATCCCGACATCACCGCACACATCCCGACATCACTGCACACATCCCGACATCACCGTACACATCCCGACATTACCGCACACATCCTGACATCACCGCACACATCCCGACATCACCGTACACATCCCGACATTACCGCACACATCCTGACATTACCGCACATATCCCGACATCACCGTACACATCCCGACATCACCGCACACATCCCGACATCACCGCACACATCCTGACATCACCGCACACATCCCGACATTACCGCACACATCCCGACATCACGGCACACATCCCGACATCACCGCACACATCCCGACATCACCGTACACATCCCGACATTACCGCACACATCCCGACATTACCGCACACATCCCGACATTACCGCCCTCATCTTCCCTGCACACATCCCGACATTACTGCACACATCCTGACATTACCGCACACATCCCGACATTACCGCACACATCCCGACATCACCGCACACATCCCGACATCACCGCACACATCCCGACATTACTGCACACATCCCGACATCACCGCACACATCCCGACATCACCGCACACATCCCGACATCACCGCACACATCCCGACATCACCGCACACATCCCGACATTACCGCACACATCCCGACATCACCGCACACATCCCGACATTACCGCACAGATCCCGACATCACGGCACACATCCTGACATCACCGTACACATCCCGACATCACCGCACACATCCCGACATTACCGCATACATCCCGACATAACCGCACACATCCCGACATTACCGCCCTCATCTTCACCGCACACATCCCGACATTACCGCACACATCTTAACCGCACACATCCCGACATTACCGCCCACATCTTCACCGCACACATCCCGACATTACCGCCCACATCTTCACCGCACACACACCGGCACTACCGTACCCATCATCACCGCACACACACCGGCACTACCGCACCCATCATCACCGCACACACACACTGGCATTACCTAAGTGACATCCCCACTGACAGCGCGATTCACTTCAGTTGCTGCGTGGAGCTCACAGGAGCGGCGGTGTTCTACTGCCGCTCCTGTCAGCTTCATGTAGCAGAGCTGGATTGCGGGACCTCGTGTGGATTACGCCGGACCTGGAGGGGTATTTGGGGATTTTAATAAAGTGGTGAAAGCGGGTGGTTTTTTTTGTCTTTTATTCCAAATAAAGGATTTTTTCAGGTGTATGTGTTTATTTACTTTCACTTACAGGTAAATCATGGAAGGTATCTCGGGGAGACGCCTGCCATGATTAACCTAGGACTTAGTGGCAGCTATGGGCTGCTGCCATTAACTCCTTATTACCTCGATTGCTACCGCACCAGGGCAATTCGGGATGAGCCGGGTTGAGTCCCAGGACTGTCACATCTAATGGATGCGGCAATTCTGGGTGGCTGCTGGCTGATATTTTTAGGCTGGGGGGCTCCCCATAACGTGGGGCTCCCCATCCTGAGAATACCAGCCTTCAGCCGTGTGGCTCTACCTTGGCTGGTATCAAAATTGGGGGGGACTGCAGGCCGCTTCTTTAAATGATTTATTTATTTATTGTTCAGCATGATATAGACCCGCCCACCGGCAGCCGTGATTGGTTGCAGTGAGACAGCTGTAACTGTGCGTGGGGGCGGGTCTGACTGCAACCAATCATAGGCGCCGATGGCGGGGGAAGCAGTGAATACGAGATTGAATAATGGGCGGCCAGCTTTTTCAAAAGAGGAAAAAACGCAGGACAGTGTGAGTGTGTCTGTATGTATGCAGCAGAGCAGTGTGTGTCTGTATGTATGCAGCAGAGCTGTGTGTGTGTCTGTATGTATGCAGCAGAGCTGTGTGTCAATATATGCAGCAGAGCTGTGTCTGTATGTATGTATGCAGCAGAGCAGTATGTGTGTGTCTGTATGTATGTATGCAGCAGAGCAGTGTGTGTGTGTCTGTATGTATGTATGCAGCAGAGCAGTGTGTGTGTGTCTGTATGTATGTATGCAGCAGAGCAGTGTGTGTGTCTGTATGCAGCAGAGCTGTGTGTGTCTGTAGGCATGTATGATGTGTATCTATGTATGTCAGTGTATATGACTGTATAGATTTGTCTGTTTATATGTATTTTGTGAGTTTGTCTTTAAATATGTATATGTATGTATCTGTGTATGCATACCTCCCAACATTTAAAGATGAGAAAGAGGGACAAAGTATGCGGCGCGCTATGCGCGCCGCGGCAATTTTAAGCCACGCCCCTAACCAAACCCATTTTGCAATCTGTCACGCCCACATCCAATCCTTTTCAGCACTGCTGATCACATTGTTTAAGGCTGCATGCCCACGATCAGTGTTTGCAGCATTTTGGATGTAGCGTGTTTTTGCTGTGTCTAAAACGCTGCATTGTACAGTACAAGCACAGTGGAGGGATTTCTAGAAATCCAGTGCCCACTGTGCTTGTTTTTTCTGCAGCAAACACTGACCTGCGGAGCGTCTTTCCAGACTGCAGCATATCAATTGTTTGCTGCAGTTGCATGCATCCTCCGTAGGGAGAACACAGCAGGAGACAGCAGCGCACTGAACCCTGATCATGGGCACGAGCAGCTGCGTTCTCCTGCGGAGGAGACGTGCAGCCCCGAAGGTCAGGACCCGCTGCCTCCAGGACACAGTGAGTCCTGATCGTGGGCACAGGCAGCTGTGGTCTCCTGCGGAGGAGAGGTGCAGCCCCACAGGTCAGGACCCGCTGGCTCCAGGACACAGCGAGTCCTGATCGTGGGCACAGGCAGCTGTGGTCTCCTGCGGAGGAGACGTGCAGCCCCGCAGGTCAGGACCCGCTGCCTCCAGGACACAGCGAGTCCTGATCATGGGCACAGGCAGCTGTGGTCTCCTGCGGAGGAGACGTGCAGCCCCGCAGGTCAGGACCCGCTGCCTCCAGGACACAGTGAGTCCTGATCATGGGCACAGGCAGCTGCGATCTCCTGCGTTCTCCTGCGGAGGAGACATGCAGCCCCGCAGGTCAGGACACGCTGCCTCCAAGACACAGTGAGTCCTGATCGTGGGCACAGGCAGCTGCGGTCTCCTGTGGAGGAGACGTGCAGCCCTGCAGGTCAGGACACGCTGCCTCCAGGACACAGTGAGTCCTGATCGTGGACAGAGGCAGCTGCGGTCTCCTGCGGAGGAGACGTGCAGCCCCGCAGGTCAGGACCCGCTGCCTCCAGGACACAGCGAGTCCTGATCGTGGGCACAGGCAGCTGCGGTCTCCTGCGGAGGAGACGTGCAGCCCCGCAGGTCAGGACCCGCTGCCTCCAGGACACAGTGAGTCCTGATCATGGGCACAGGCAGCTGTGGTCTCCTGCGGAGGAGACGTGCAGACCCGCAGGTCAGGACCCGCTGCTTCCAGGACACAGCGAGTCCTGATCGTGGGCACAGGCAGCTGTGGTCTCCTGCGGAGGAGACGTGCAGCCCTGCAGGTCAGGACCCGCTTCCTCCAGGACACAGTGAGTCCTGATTGTGGGCACAGGCATACGCACATATACGGTACATATTTGAAGACAAATTCCCTAAAATACATATAAACATAGATATATACATCATACATATACACACATTGGAGGTAATAATATGGGGAAGCCGGCAGCAGCCGCACTCACCTACCCCGCTTGTCTCTATCCCGCTCCTCCTCGGCATCTGATCACTTGGCAACACTTTAACAGACCTAGCCACGCACAGTTGCTCCTAGCAACCAGGAAAACAACTGCTGTAGGAAGGAGGGAAATAGGAGTGCAGCAAAGCCCAGACAGATGTTGGTGGTAGGGGACTCTATAATTAGGCGGACAGACAGGGTCATCTGTCGCCGAGACCGTGAATGCCGAACAGTGTGTTGTCTGCCGGGTGCTCGGGTTCGGCATATTGTGGATCGGATAGACAGATTGCTGGGTGGGGCTGGGGAAAACCCAGCGGTCATGGTGCACATTGGTACTAATGACAAAGTTAGAGGCAGGTGGAAGGTCCTTAAAAATGATTACAGGGAACTAGGAGAGAAGCTGAAGTCCAGGACCTCCAAGGTGGTGTTTTCAGAAATACTACCGGTGCCACGAGCGTCACTAGAAAGACAGCGGGAGCTTAGGGAGATAAATATGTGGCTTAGAAATTGGTGCAGGAAGGAAGGGTTCGGGTTCATGGAGAACTGGGCCGACTTCTCAGTCGGCTACAGGCTCTACGGTAGGGACGGGCTGCACCTCAATGGGGAAGGTGCAGCTGTGCTGGGGGAGAAAATGGTCAGACGGATGGAGGAGCTTTTAAACTAGGATCGGGGGGGGAGGGAGGGTAAAGGAGCAAATAAGGGGATAGATAGAGCAGATAGAGACAGGGAGACGGTAGGGGTCAATAAAGGATTAGGGGGGGATGGGACATACAAGGAACGTAGGGAGGCTAGGAGTAATAAAGGTGTTAATAGGATTAAATGTCTACTGGCAAATGCAAGAAGTCTTGCAAACAAAATGAATGAATTGGAGACTCTTATGTCAACCATGGATTATGATGTGGTGGGCATTACAGAAACCTGGCTGGATGAAAGCCATGACTGGGTGACAAACATACAGGGTTATAGTACATTTAGGAAGGACAGGAAAGGCCAAAAAGGTGGTGGGGTGTGTATATTTATCAAATCTAACCTAAAACCTGTGTTGTATGATGACATTGAGGGGAACAGCAACAATGTAGAGTCAGTATGGGTAAATGTACATGGGGAGGGGAATAATGGAAAAATGCTAATTGGAGTTTGCTATAAGCCTCCTAACATACCTGAACAAATAGAGGGTGAAATGCTGGAACAAATTGAAAAGGCAGCTAATAATAATAATCGGGTTCTTATTATGGGGGATTTCAACTATCCAGACATACAGTGGGACATAGAATCTTCTGGTTCTGCTAAAAGCTGTAAGTTCTTATCTACCATTCAGGACCATTTCCTCTCTCAGATGGTAGATGAACCGACCAGGGGAGATAATTTGCTAGATCTGGTCCTGTCAAATAGACCGGAGACAATTTCAGATCTACAAGTTCGGGAGCACTTGGGCACCAGCGATCATAATATGGTAAGCTTCGACATAATATTCAATAGAACATTTCAAAGGGGGAATGCTAAAACCTGGAATTTTAGGAAAGCTGATTTCAACAAATTAAGGGAAGAGCTTAAATGTGTAGATTGGGACAGAGTCATGGTAACTGGGGATACCGAACATAAATGGGGTAAGTTTAAGGATATACTGCTAGAGTCCTGTAAAAAACTTATACCCTCTGGTAATAAAATGTCCAGGAATAAAAAGAAACCACTATGGATAAATAAGACTGTACAAAGTATAATAAAACAAAAACATAGGGCGTTTAACATCTTAAAGGCTGAGAATACAGAAATAGCATTGCAGGAGTATAAAGATATCAATAGGCAATGCAAAAAAGAAATCAAACAAGCAAAACTAGGTACTGAAACAAAAATCGCCAATGACATTAAAATAAATCCCAAAATCTTTTATAAATACATTAATGCCAAAAGGAAAACAAAGGATAGTATCGGACCCTTAAAATATAATAACAAGTTAGTTATAGAGGACAAACAAAAGACTGAGATATTAAATAGGCATTTCTCATCTGTATTCACCAAGGAACTGACTGTACCAGGGATCATTCAACAAGTGAAAAATCAAAGTCCACCACCCGATATAATTAATTTAACACAAGATGAAGTACGCCTACGTCTGAGTAAATTAAACATTGACAAATCCCCAGGGCCAGATGGCATTCATCCACGAATATTGAGGGAATTGAGCTCCGTAATCGACATACCGCTGTATCTCATCTTTTTAGACTCACTTGTAACAGGGTTGGTGCCTCAGGATTGGAGGATTGCTGATGTGGTACCGATATTTAAGAAAGGTAAGAGGGTAGATCCAGGCAACTACCGTCCAGTAAGCCTGACATCAGTAGTATGCAAAGTTTTTGAGGGCATTTTAAGGGATGACATGCAAAAATATATTGCAGAAAATAATATGATAACTGACAAACAGCATGGATTCATGAAAGATAAGTCGTGTCTAACCAACCTGTTGGGGTTCTATGAGGGGGTAAGTGCAAACCTGGATATTGGTAATGCAGCTGATGTGATTTATTTGGACTTTGCAAAGGCATTTGATACTGTACCACATAATAGCCTTATACTAAAGCTCCAGAAGCAAGGACTAGGGGACACAATATGCAACTGGGTAAGGAATTGGCTAAAAGATAGGAAACAAAGAGTAGTCATAAATGCTACATTATCTAAATGGGCTATAGTCAGCAGTGGGGTGCCGCAGGGATCTGTGCTAGGACCAATTCTTTTTACTCTCTATATTAATGACCTTGTGGATGGGATTGATAGTACAGTGTCAGTCTTTGCCGATGACACCAAACTATGTAGGATATTAAAAACTGACCTGGATAGTACAATATTACAAAAAGATCTGGATAAGATGTCAGAATGGGCAGATACTTGGCAAATGAGATTTAATGTTGATAAATGTAAAGTAATGCACTTAGGACGGAGTAATCCTATAGCTGCGTATACATTAAATGGAAGTAAACTCGGGACTACAGAACAGGAGAAGGACTTGGGTATTCTCATTACAAATAAGCTGAGCAGCAGCACTCAATGTCAGGCAGCAGCTGCTAAAGCAAACAAGATTCTAGGGTGTATAAAAAGAGAGATTAGATCCCGTGATCCCAACGTATTGTTACCCATCTATAAATCACTTGTAAGGCCACATCTGGAATACGGGATCCAGTTTTAGGCTCCGCATTTTAAAAAGGACATTCAGAAGTTAGAGTCAGTTCAAAGGCGGGCAACTAGACTATTACAAGGAATGGAAGGCCTCCCATATGATGGCAGATTGAAAAAGTTAGATATGTTTAGCTTAGAAAAAAGACGTCTCAGAGGAGATCTCATTTATATGTATAAATACATGTGTGGTCAATATAAAGGACTGGCACATAACTTATTTCTTCCGAAAACAATACTAAGGACCAGGGGGCACTCACTGCGAGTGGAAGAAAAGCGATTCCGACACCTAAATAGGAAAGGGTTCTTTACAGTTAGAGCGGTCAGACTGTGGAATGCCCTACCACAAGAGGTAGTAATGGCAGACACTATAACAGCTTTTAAAAAAGGGCTGGATGATTTCCTCAGTACACACAACATTGTTGGTTATAAATGACTTAGTGACTAAATGTACAACTGGTGGAGGAAGGTTGAACTAGATGGACCTAGGTCTTTTTTCAACCTAAGTAACTATGTAACTATGTAACAGTGCACACTGACACCGCTGTGTATGTATCACAAGGGAGGATGGGGGTTTTATATCCTATATATATATATATATATATATATATATATATATATATATATATATATATATATATATACACTGTATATGTACAGTATATACAGCACAGGAGGGGCTGGGGGCATAGACAGTACTTGAGGGGCATACATATTAGGCCTGTTTCAGACGTCAGTGATTCTGGTATGTATGTGCTAGTTTTTTTACGTACCAGAATCACTGACCTATGCAGACCCATTATAATCAATGGGTCTGCACACACATCAGTGATTTTTCACTGATTGTGTCTCCGTGCGGCGTACATGCGTATCCGTGATTGCCGCACAGAAACATGTCTGGTTTTTTTCTGGCATCACTGATGTGCCACAGACCACACTATGGTGTGATCTGTGAAACACGTACCAGAAAAACACGGACATTTAAAATAAAAAGCTTTTTCAACTCACCTTCTCCAGCGATGCTGAGTTCGGCAGCTGCTCTCTGCTTCTTCCTGCCTGGTTCATTATGGCATGCATATTCATTTATGCAGCCAGAGCCGACCCGGAAGTAGCTACAGAGGTGGCTGGATGTTGAATCGCGGGACTCTTCAGCACCACGGAGAGCAGGAGCGGGGGCAGGTGAGTATATGTCCATGTGCAATCACGGAGCACGGATCACGTATCACGGATTGCACATGGACAACCACTGTGTGCCATATGAAGGGACATATGTGTATTTAACACATCAGTGAAGAACGTCTGTGTTTTTCACTGAGGGGCATACACATTACTAAGGGGTACACACATTACTGGGGGAAATACACTTTACTGTGGGGAATACAAATTACTGGTAGCATAGATATTACTAAAGGGGATATAGCTCTGGTGTTGTGGCTTATACAGCTCTGGGGGCACATACAGCTATGATGGAGGGGATGGGGGCATACAAATCTGGTGTGGGGGCTGGGGGGCACACAGATCTGGTGAGGGGGGGTGCGGGGCATACAAATCTGATGTGGGGGCTAAGGGGCATACAAATCTGGTGTGGGGGCTGGGGGTATACAAATCTGGTGTGGGGCATACAAATCTGGTGGGGGGGGTGGCTGGAGGCATATAGCTCTGGTGAGAGGGGGCTGGGAGATACAGATCTGGTGGGAGGGGGCTGGAGGCATACAGAGCTGGGAGATGCTGGGGGGCATATAGATCTGGTGGGGTGGCTGGGGGTATACAAATCTGGTGATTGGGGTGGCTGGAGGCATATAGCTCTGGTGAGGAGAGGGCTGCTGGGGCATACAGCTCTGGTGAGGTGGGGCTGGGGGATACATATCTGGTGGGAGGGGGCTGGAGGCATACAGAGCTGGGGGGCATATAGATTTGGTGGGGGGGGGCATACAAATTTGGTGAGGGGGCCATACAGATGTGGCAAGGGGGGTGACTGGAGGCATATAGCTCTGGTGAAGAGGGGGTTAGGGCATACAGCTTTGGGTAGGTGGGGGGTCACATACAGCGTTCCTTGGTGTTCAGCTCCTCTTCCTGCAGTCTCTTTATCTGTGGACAGAGCTCAGCATGTTGCTCGGTAGCTCCGCCCACAGATGCACTTCCGTACACAAACAGCTCAGCAGTGAGCAGTGAGTGCACGCTGAGCTGCAGGTGCCGATTTAAAGTGCCGGCAGCCAGAGTGCTGCTGCTGCCCACCCATAACAGCGGCGGCACAGAGCCAGAGCAGTGAAGCAGCGCTCTGCTCTGCTCTGCTCATGTGCATTAGGAGGGGGAGAAAGTCAGACGGGGAGAGAGTTGGTGGGCGGAGCCACGGGACAAAAGCCTTACGATCGTGACACCGGGACACCCGCTGAAATCCGGTACAGTGCAGTCCCGCTGTATCCGGGACGGTTGGGAGGTGTGGTGTATGTTTGTGTGTCTGCGTGTTTATGGGGCCCACTGGGACTCTTCCGCCGGGGGCCCACAAAAACCTGGAGCCGGCCCTGTTAGCATATCACTTCCAATGTTCTCGCATCAGAAGCTATGTGCAAGTGGAACCGAGGCCTAAAAGGGTTGTCCAAGCTTGGGACAAAATCCCTGACACTTTCATTCACAGCCTGCTATGTAGCATGTCTATGCTGCCCTCTCTGTGTACTTAGCAGTGACTGTAACCTCACCTGGCACAGCCCCAATAACTGGAAGCAAATTGGTACTGGGAGGATAGAAGTAAATTTTCTCCCTGTACCCATTTCTCCAGCAAGGAAGCTTACAGGTATTTACCTGCAGATTAATCCTATAATTTTGTTTTTGGACAAGACAGGTTCCCTTTATATTCTTCAAAGAAAGTAAACACTTGGACTTCTGCTTTTCTGTCATTTGTGAATAACATAATGATCAGGAACAATTCACTAATAATAAAAAGGAGCCGAAATAAAAAACCTAAAAACTTGTCATCTATGTAGTGTAAAATATGTCACCATAAACATTATTAAAATGTCCTATAGTAGAATACTTTACCCATAAGAACAAGTACATAAAACCCGAAGTGACTGGTTACAGCATACACCTCGGTCCCTGGAGCCTTGCACAGGAGAGATAAACAAAGGTAACATGACACAGAGCAGCCTGTGACTCCTGTAATCATATACCTGAGTACGTGTATTTGAATAGGACCGTGCTGCTCTTAAGGTAGACTGAGAAGCTTCACATTATAATGATCAAAAGCATGCCATATTTTAAGGAAAAGTAATATTGCACTTGGAAACTAGATGAGGTTAGAATGGTTTTCGAATTTATGTTTACCATAGGTGACTCCATCTTTCTGTTTAATCCAATTAAGCTTTATAGCACACGCTGAACACTTTTGATCTCTTGATGATTAGTATCTTTTTAAACCGCCAAGTGAGTCTTCCTCTATGTTGAAAAAAAATGGAATGGAGGATTTTGTTTTAATTAATTCATACACCGTGTCATAGGGTAGAGATGCCTCCATATTTTGTTGGTGATGCATTTATCCCTTTTCCAAATAAAGTTCTTCTAAAGTCATCCATACACCCGTTACAGCTCAGTGTCAGGCCAAAAGTTGTGGCATACACCTATGACAGGAGTGTTTATCCAGGAGAAAAAGAATGGGTTTTGAGAGTCCTTTTTTATTCCAAACAGTAGATGTCACAGTGAGAGATGAGCAAAGCTGAAGTTCAGTGTTTGGTACGAACTCAAACTTTTCCAAGAAAACAAAGTTTGGTTTTGGAGTTCAGGTGTATGTATGTGTGGTGCCCCTGAGGCTTCAGTCGCCACAGGGTACTGCAGCTCATTTAAGCTGCAGTATTCATCTTGGGTAAGGAGGGGGTTAATCACCGGTGTTTCCACATTTACACTTTTCATACAGCGAGAGCCTTCTCACTGGGGAGGTGGACTAGGGTAGGCAGTCGGTTGGCCATCACGAGGCATGGGACTTTCCCGGTCACTAGGACAACCACCTGGGGGGCGGGTTCCACTTGGGGTAGAAGTAGGAGCCACCAAGACACTAAGCCAATCAAGTCAAGCCGAGACTTCAGTTCTGGTGACATAACATCACCACTCTCTTCTTCTTTTTCTTTCACGGGGCCTGAGGCTTGGAGCGGAATGCTCAGCCCAGGTTCCTGACTACTGGAGGGGCAACTCTTAGAAAGGACACTTTCAAAATACCGGTGCCTACCTCTAACTTAACCGGGATTGGCTGGAGTCCACCACGGCGGTGACCGGTACTTCGGGACAGCACTGGAACAGTGAGTAAAGACACCTGGAACCGCAGCCACTGGCTCAGTCTTTTCATTGCCGTTGCTCCACGCTTTGGCGCCAACGGCCATTACTACTCCCCTCATCATCCTCCCTGGGGCTCACTCCACCTGTGGGGAGCAGAAAACATCTTTGCTGCTACTACCATCCACAACAGGAGGTACAACAGCAAAATCGGATGTCACCCAATAAAAAAAATTGAAAAATTCTCCTCTGGAAGTGTTGTGTTTATGGCTGGCTGCATGTGGGCAGAGACTCAAACTGCCAATCAGAGACTTCAAATGAAGTTCAGGTCAAGTCCGGGTCCAAAACTGAACTTTTAAAAAATTCAGCAGGACCAGCAGAATCCAAACTTCCACAGGTCCACTCATCTCTCGTCCCCGTCTGTGAGCTATCATATACAGATGAGATGTTCACCTAAATATGTCTTACTAGCAACTGTACTGAATTGTAACTTAAGATGATATTCACTATCCTCGTCAGTAAGACATATTTTTCTCTTTTTTCGATTGGTTATCAGTTATCGGTGCAGGGACTTCCTGGTGATCTTGTGCTTTTATATAGCAGTCATTCTTAGGCTGAGTTCACATGTCCAGTAATCATCCGTTAGACTGGATCTTGCAGAGACGCGTTAGCAAAAATCTTCTGAAAACACAACTTTTTTTTCAGTTTTGAAAAATTGATTTTTGCAGGATCCTTTTTTTTTTTTTTTTTTTAACATTGGAGTCTATAGATAAAGGATCTATTAATGGATCGCTATTTATCTTCCATTTGAAAGTGATCCAGTAAGAAAAAAACGGATCCTTAACAAATGCAAGAAAAACGGATTGTTAAATAGCAATCCATTAAAGGACACATTTTCCATAGACTCCCATGATAAAAAAAACGGATCGTGCAAAAATCAATCGTTTCAAAAAGCACAAGATAGTTGTATTTGCAGAAATGTTTTGCTAATGGATCGCTGCAGGATCCATTCTAACGGATGATTACTGGACACGTGAACTTAGGGGTACTTTACACACTGCGAAATCGCATCTGAAATATTAGTGACGCACATACGGCGCCAGTAGCGACATCGCAACGTGTAAATCCTTTGTGCGACGATAAACGATCGCAAATGCGTCGAAAATCAGTGATCTGTGTAGCGTCGGTCATTTTCATAATGTCGGGTCGACCGCAGGTACGATGTTGTTTGTTGTTCCTGCAGGTCCACACATCGCTGTGTGTAAACCCGCAGGAGCGACAAACATCTCCTTACCTGCATCCCGACGGCAATGCGGAAGGGAGAAGGTGGGCGGGATGTTACGTTCCGCTCATCTCCGCCCCGCCGCTTCTATTGGCCGGCCGATTAGTGACGTCGCGGTGACGCCGAAATATCCCTCCTTCAAGGGGGAGGTGCGTTCGGCGTCACAGCGCCGTTGCCGAGCAGGTATGTGCGTGTGACGCTGCCGTAGCGATAATGTTCGCTACGGCAGCAATCACCACATATCGCATGTGCGACGGGGGCGGGTACTATCGCGCTCGGCATTGCTAGCCGATGCTAGCGATGTCGCAACATGTAAAGTACCCCTTAGCCTTACCAGACAGAGCAGATAGACAGACCAGCAGCTGGAACTAATGTTTAAACCCCCCTTTAGATCAAATAGCATGCGACTTCATGGGATTGCGGCGCTGACCATGCCCCCTTTTTGCTACTCTCCCCCCTCTTCTAATCTCCTTAAAGTTTTAGGGCTTCTAGTTGGTTTGTCCCCTTTTTTCTTCTCTTCTATTTTTTCCGCTCCTCTCCTTCCCCCCTTATCTTAATTTTGATGTTAATGCTAGTTAACGTTTTTAGATTACTTCTCTAGCCCATCAGGTGAATAGGCAGAAGCTGGCGACAGGATCTCAGCTTTTGGGGGGAAAACAGCTGTCTTATAAGCCTGTTGTCCCTGTCAGGGGTGTCATATCAGCCACTGAAGTTGAAGAAGCAGCTCCCTGCCAACCCTCCCCTATTTTGTGCCTTTGTCGCGGTATTTATTAGTTGGGTAGTCGCCCGACTATCTTGGGTGGACATTGGCTGGATTTGAGTATTTATGAAGTTAATGAGTATATATATATATATATATATATATATATATATATATATATATATATATGTATATATATATATATATATATATATATATATATATTTTCATTGGTTTTAATACTGTATATTTAATGTTTTAAGGTATAAAAACTGCAGCCTTTATTAGCATACTATTTGTCATGTGGTTATTTTAGTAGTTGTGTAGTAGGTTGTGGTGGGGTGTGTGGTGCCTACAATCCTATGATGTGGCACGAAATAGATTTTTAGGCTACCACAGACTTTCATTACACAAAGCCGCTATGCTGGCGTCACTACGCAGAGGTTTGTCTTAAGGGCGCAGAGCTAAAAAGCATCCAATACTGAAAATATGTATCAGGTAGGCATTGTACAAATTCCACAATGGAACACCTGCTTTTAACCATTCATGACTAATCCTTAGCATAGGTCATCAGTGATGGATATTGTGTATTTGATGGGAAAGCGCCTGAAATACAATTGACGGCCAATACACAATGTAAGAACCTGTGCCACCACCAACGCACCTGTTAATCGGTTACGGTGAATGGAAAGTGAATGTAACTTACAGATCTGATATTGATAACCTAAATAACAATTGTCAGTATAAGGGTGTGTGCACACCAGTGGACCCACCAAAGGTTTTCTAAGCAAAGCAACATTTTCACTGGCTTACCATCGTTTTTGTGGCGGCTCCATAACCGGCATCTTTTTACTATACTTTACGCTATAACTAGTGAGTGCCTTCCTGTTGGTAGATGCCCAAAGATTGAACATGCCACTCCTTTTAATCAATTCACTGTTTCTTAGCCTTGAAGTGATTAAAAGAAGTAGCAAATGATAGAACATGTGCACAGCAATGTAGTTTTTACATTGCTGTGCACTGTTCAATTTTTTTGCAGTGTTTTTGTGACACTTTTCCAAGTGGGTTTCATTTTTTAATTTGCCTGAAAAAGATGCCATGTGCACACACTGTTATGTAAGGGGAATATCTATGCCAATTTATCAACGTTTGAAAATTATCTGGTGCTCTCTGCATTTTGCTATACAAGACAATATGGAAAAAATTAGAAAAGTTATATAATATACCATGTGTATTTGAGTATCAGCCGACCCAAGTATAAGCCGAAGCTCCTAATTTTACTACAAAAAAATGGGAAAACTTATTGACTCAAGTATAAGCCTATGGTGGGAAAAGCAGCAGCTACTGGTAAATTTAAAAAATAAATATATATACCAATAAAATGTAATGTGGCCAAATTGTCCCTTGTAGTAATGTGCCCATATTGTCTCCTGTAGTAATGTGACCATATTGTCCCCTGTAGTATTGTGCCCATCCTATAGTAATATGGCCATATTGTCCCCTGTAGTATTGTGCCCATCCTATAGTAATGTGGCCATATTGTCCCTTGTAGTAATGTGGCCATATTGTCTCCTGTGGTAATGTGCCCAAACATGTGCCCTGTAGTATGTGCCCCATCCTTTTGCCTCATCCTGTAGTAATGTGCCCCAAAGTAATGTGCCCGTCCTTTAGTAATGTTCTCATTCCCGTCCCCTTCATGTCCTCTATTATGCCATTGTTCATATACACACAAAAATAATATTCTCACCTGTCCTCCATTCCTGCAGTGTCCTCTTACCTGCTTCTTGTGGACCGCTGGCACACAGACCCCTCAATGATGGTGGCCTGTGCATGTTGTTGCTGCTGCCATAGGCGCTTGCTTGCAGCAGTGCCACAAAGCATTCATCTGTAGTAAAGCGATGACAGCAGTGGCTGCCCCATGCAGTGTGTACAGGCCGCGATCACCGAGGTGTCCATGTGCCTCCTGTCTGCAAGCAGCAAATAAGAGGACACCACGGGAACGGAGGACAGGTGAAAACATTTTTTTTGTGGGAACCTCACTCGAGTATAAGCCAAGAGGGGCGTTTTCAGCATAAAAAAAATTGGCTGAAAAACTTGGCTTATATTCTAGTATATATGGTAATAGTGAGACATCAAAATTATAAGGTTGTAATATTAAATATTAGTAAAAATTATGGATACATAAGGAAATATTGACATGTTGAATAAAACCAATAAAAATGTCAATGCATGCAAAATACAAAGCTGTAATGCTGGTTTAATTGATTGGCATTTGCTGAGTTCTGCACCTAAAAACTGCACCTTGTGGCAGTAAAACGCAATAAAAAATGTATGCATTTTTTAGTGCGTTTGTGTGCCATGCGTTTTTTTTAGTGTGGCTGGAAGAGCTAAAAACAAAATGCAGAACAAAAAACGCACAAAGAAGTGACATGTTGCTTCTTTTTTCTGCTCCCAAAACTGCAAGGAAAAAAGAAGCAACGTGCGCACTGCATTTCTGAATTCTCATAGACTTTGCTGGGAGGAGAGACATGCAGTTCTGGGACAAAAAACTGCACTAAAAACGTGACAAAAACACAGCAAAAACGCAGCGTGCGCTAACTGTAAGGCCTAACTGTAAGGGGTACTTTGCACGTTGCGACATTTCTAGCATCGGCTAGCGATGCCGAGCGCGATAGTACCCGCCCCTGTCGCACATGCGATATCTTGTGATAGCTGCCGTAGCAAACATTATCGCTATGGCAGCTTCACACGCACTTACCTGCCCTGCGGCAGGCGGCCAATAGAAGCGGTGGGGCGGAGATGAGCGGGACGTAAATATCCCACCCACCTCCTTCCTTCCGCATAGCCGGTGGAGGCAGGTAAGGAGATGTTCCTCGCTCCTGCGGCTTCACACACAGCGATGTGTGCTGCCACAGGGACGAGGAACAACATCGTATCTCCTATTGGTGCGACATTATGAAAATGACCGACGCTACACAGATCACCGATTTTCGACGCTTTTGCGCTCGTTTATCGGCGCATCTAGGCTTTACACGTTGCGACGTTGTTACCGGGATCGGTTCTGACGTGCGGGGCCACGAGTCTCCTCTGCAGGAGACCGCAGCTGCTTGTGTCCACGATCAGGGTTCAGGGCGCTGCAGTCTCTCGCTTGTGTTCTCCCTATGGAGGATGCATGTGACCCCGCAGCAAAAAATTGACATGCTGCAGCTCAGGAAATCCGCACTGCAGGTCAGTTTTTGCTGTGGGCCATACACGCACAGTGGACATGGGATTTCGCAGCATTTTGGATGCAGCAAAAACACGCTGTGTCCAAAACGCTGCAAACACTGATCGTGGGCACGCAGCCTAATATGCACACTTCAGTGATTTAGGATGGTTATTTTATATACAAGGGCTTCAGTGAAACTTTTGTAAGTTGGGCATATTTTCAGATCTACCTTAAGCACAGCCGTCTGCCTTGATCACATTACCAGTGGCGTGTTGCCAGAAAAAAAAAAACACAGGAAGATCAGTGAGCAATACATTAACAGAGATGCATCACAAGCATCAAGAAGCAACAGTTTGCAGGATTCTCAGAAAAATGTGCTTCCTTTCTGCAATCTAGCAGCTGAAGACCACTTACGGGTCCATGTGATACAAATTTGATACCGATTTTCATCTTCCATTGCCTGAGGTCAGCAACAGCCACCTATTGGAATTAACATCTATTACAATGAGTGATAAAGATTCTGTGTCCGGCCAGGATATCCCTGCTGTACTTCGTGCCCTGGGGACATTGGCTCTAGCAGCAGCCACGGCTGTAGCCATCAAATGGTTTCTTTCATATGACCAGATGGACAAGGCAAAGGATAACAACGATTCAAAGCTCCAATGCATCCAAGATTCAGCAGAAGATGGACAACCTCCAGGGGATGATCCTAACACAGATGAAGAAATGTTGAAAAATTATGTAACGGGACCCAAGGTCAGTGATGAAAAAGATATGACAATTTTAGCAATTGATTGTTCTTCACGTGAACTTTTGAAAAGTTCTCTAGAAACGTCCTATTCTGATATGTATGTGGAAGAAAAGGAGAGATGTCTGACTGATCATAGAAGTTTATCAAGTGACCTAACACCACTTCCATGCAAAGTGAATAATGTATCAGCCCCCCAAAGCGATTTGCACAACTCGGAGCAGACCGGCGTCAGTATTGAAGGACTACCTGCTGCTTTTGTTTATGATGAAACAAAGGATAAAAACAATCAAGTATTTTCTTGCTGCTTCACCAATGATATGACATTTGATGAAAGGTCACAGGAGCAACAGCTCGACACTGAAAGCAATGGTGAGTGGATTGATGTTATGAATGTAAAGTACCCGGAGTGTAAAAGTCAGGTTATCAATGATGACAACATGGTGCCTAGAATATATTCCCAGCACAAGACTGTAAACGTTGGCTTGGATGAAAACCAATTTAATATGGATATGTGTGAAATTAATGGAAATTTAAATTGTGACGCTGATTTAAACATTTCAAAGGATACAAAACTTTGTGCTGAGAATGATGGTGTAATTAATGGCAGGAATACAGATGATAATACCAAGGAACATATTTGTAATAGAGAGAACCATTTTACTACATGTGCCCCATGCCTTCCTGAATCACAGGGGACAGACAATACTTTCATAAAGGCGCTTAATAATGAATATCTTACAAGATGTCACAATAGTAAGCAGCAGACAATCTTTACAACATTTACAATGCTGGATTTTCTTCAGACAGCAGATGCGATACAAGACGCTAACCAGACCACCATAACCGTGTCCAGTGAAGATACTGTATCGACAAATGCATTCTGTAAACTTAATTTCCAAAACAAAAAATTAAGTAATTGCTCACAGCAATCAATTAAGGAGCACAAGATCTATGTGACGTCTGAAAAAATACTCGAAGAAGCAAATGACAACTTAACATGTTCTAATATGATCTCTGTGCCGGATTCTGGGCAAGTTACGGAAAAGTACATGGCTGTTGAAAAGAAAAATGGAAAATTATTCTCATCACTCAACACCCTGCATAAATATCATAATGGAAAAGACGACAAAGAGTTTCCTTCAAGGGAAGAACAGATTTCTTCTGGTTCACAAGACCATATGGAAGTGTATTTACCTGAGGCTGGTGCAATGGATCAAAGCAAGATCAAAAAGACAATTTCTCATTCTACTAACCATGTACTGCAATGGAATACCACAACTGTATATAATTCTACAGAATACATTGATCTGATGTACCCTCTGCATAATCATACACCCGAAAATGCAATTATTCCTCTTATCAAGAATGACGAAAGCCAACCTAAGATACAACACACTGAGTCACTTTTATCTGAGAATCCAATGCCTGTACCTAATGATGGAGAATATAACAATTTGGATTCTGAGGTGGAAAGTTTCTTTGAAAGTACTACATCCCTCAATATACTATTTGATAAAGATGAACCAACTGCTATTACAAGGAAGAGTTTATGTGATCCCAGTGTTGGACAGAGACAGAAAATTGCCCCTGTACAAGAACAGTATATGGGACCTTTGGCGTCTAATAGTTCTCCTTGCTTTGGAGCTGGAGATGGGACTCCTTACCTTTCGGGCCCTTGTGAGGCTGCACAGGATGTACCAATGATGTGTAAACCCCAGTTTGATGCCTCCAGTGTCAATACATTGCCTTCGACAAAGATTCAAAGTATCAAATATAGCAGTAATCAACAAGACAATGATGAAATCTACAATACGCCCAAGCACAATGCTACACTACTTACCATGGACCAAAAGGAGTTCTGTGCTGTCATCACTAATGGATATTTCAGTAGGTATGAGAAACAAGTAGACTCTAAAAGTTTTGGTTGGGCTTTGGAAGAGTTTAAACCAGAAGAGTACTATAGTAAAAATCAACAGTCCGAAATTTCTCAACCCTTATCCAACTCTCTGCAGAGTAATGTGATGCTTGATGAAGAATCCTCTTGCCAGAGTCCGATCTCCTCTAACCACACTGCTTTGAGTGATATGATGGATATATCTAAGAGTGGACTGAAATCTCACCAAGCTATGGAAGTAATTAAGAAGGACCCTCATCCATCTGTAGAAAATGTGACTGTGAGTAAGTTGGAAGAAACATCAGAGTCCTCATGGTGTTCAGTTCAAAATCTTGGACAGAGTATTCTTGACAACCCGGACTCCACTTCTATAGAAGCATATTCTGGACAAGGCTCTGTTATATCAAATCCTCTGCATAATGAACACGAAACATCATTACAAAGTAGAAATCAGGAAAGAGTGGATGCAATAAAATCAGATGGCCAGTCATTTTCCCGGGAAAGGATAATGTCCACCATTGCTGAAACTCCAGAGCTAATTTTACCAGAATACCAGTCAGTGTTCATTTCTGAAAGGAAGAAGCCCCTAATGACTAAGAGCTGTGATAACATATATTCTGGACCTTCATTCCAAGGATCAGGAATGAAAAACAAAGCACGGAGCATGTTATGTTTACTTACAGAATATTACACTACCAAGTTGAATTCCTTGGAGAATGGGCCACTTGAAAAAGTATCAAGGGGATGTTTTATTCGTATTCCGAAGGGCTTTCAGAATATAGGAGACGGTGTGAGCTTTCAGCTGACTTTGGGAAACTGCTTGGAATTGTTAAAGTTAGCCAGAAGGAAGAGTGTGCCCGAACTTCTGAAGGCCGTCTACACCCTTATCAGCGACAACTACCTAAATGTGCTAAAGAATTCTGCTATTTATGGTCAGCTGACCGGCTTGGAGAGAGAGAAAATCCTTCAGTTAAGAACAAGGGGTAAATTGTCTCTTTGCGTAATTGAAACACAAAGTATATTTGGCTTAAATAAAAATATCAGCCGTTTAGAGAATATGAGTTCAGATCAACCTGTAGACCAGATTTACTCACTAGATGGGGAATCAAACCAATGGCAAAGAGTCACTAATATTCCAGAGGAAGCCTGTCTCAAAGGTTGTAGTATCTGCTCTATGCATAACTATCTATTCATTGCAGGAGGCATCCAAAATACCAAAAATGGCTTATTTTGCTCCAACAAACTATTTTGTTATAACCCTCTGACTGATATATGGACACAGCTCACACCAATGAACCAAGCAAGGTCCCAACTGAAGCTTGTCCCCCTTGATGGCTACCTTTACGCCATTGGAGGAGAATGCTTGCAGACAATGGAAAGATATGATCCACGGTTTAACAAATGGACTTTTTTAGCACCTCTCCCAAAAGGCTCTTTTGCAGTGGCACATGAAGCTGCAGCCTGTGGAGGAGAAATTTACATATCAGGAGGTCATTTATTTTACCGGTTATTAAAGTACAACCCTGTTCAAAATCAATGGGAGGAATGTCCTTTCAATGCTAGCAAGGGCCGTTCTTGTGACATGGTAGCGGTGGGCCATATCCTTTATAGATTTGACATGCACAAGGATTCCAGAATCCATATTTTACAATATAACACCACAGCCAAGGTGTGGTCGGAATACATAGCAACTTTTCCAAACAGCAAGGTTCCTTTTAAATGTTCTGTGCTGGACGGTACCATCTATTGCTTAAACAGGGAGACGACTGCCCGATTTTTAGTGGAAGGGGAAAAAGCAACATTTGAGTCAACCATGTTTAACAAAGTCCCCAGCAAGGGGGTCGGCTACCATTGTCCTGTTGTGTTAAACCTACAAAGTCCATTGTCTCAAACATCTGTATAAACCGTTAAAACACATGTAAAATAGTTTATGGTTTTAGGCAGTAATGTGGTGTGTGGTGCCAGTGTTCATAGAAAGGCAAGTATTGTGCCCCATAACTTAGTAATAATGCCGACTTATTGCCCCCTCAAAACAAATAATACCCCCAAAGTTTCCCCATTAGAAAAAATAATGCCCCCTGAGTGCCCCCTTAGAAAGTAATGATTTCTCCTTTGTCCACCCCACACAAAAAACCTAAGTTTATACTCGCCTACTCCAAGGGACTGAGTTCTCTTCTTGCCCGCACACAGATTGGGCTTATACAGTTGGTGCAATGCAGTAATGTCTTTACAGTTCCTGTGCTGGGACACTCACATCTTGTAGGCTGTAGAGCTACAGAAGCCTGCAGCCTAGACGATGGAGAGTGGTGGAGCAGGGAACCTATGGCTCTTTGACAAGATCGAACCATTGGCATCGGTTGAAAGTGGCGATCTCCTAGAGATCTAAAGCAGGGCTCCCCAACTCCAGTCCTCAAGGCCCCCCTAACAATGCATCTTTTAAGGATTTCCTTAGTATTGCAAAGGTGGTAATTAATCACCTACACAGGTGAGGATTCCATGACCTGTGCAATACTAAGGAAATCCTAACACATGCACTGTTGGTGGGCCTTGAGGCCTGGAGTTGGGGAACACTGGTCTAAAGCACCCAGCCAGAAGTCCAAGACATGTACACTGCCCTGGAACCTCCTTAAAGAGGCCACGATTATCTTTTTTTTTTTTTTTAATCTTCACATTTAGCTCACCTATAAATTTTGCGCCCAGGGAACCTGCCCCCCGTGTCACCCCCTCACACTATGGCAATAGTTTTATACTACATTTACATAATCACAAGTTAGCTCCGTATTCCCCTCCACTAGCAGGAAGGAGAAACGCTTTTTGTTTTAAGGAACTTCTTTTTCCTCTATTTTTTTTAGATGTATTCTCATTTTTAGTACAAATATATGCTTAGAAATGCCCAAAATTCATCTAGAAGTCTCATCCATACTGTTCTAGATATTGGGGAGTACAGGTGCCTAATCCAAGCGAGACCAGCCCTTTAAAGGGAATCTATCAGCAGGGTTTTGCTACCTCATCTGAGAGCAGCATGTTGTAGGCAAAGAGATTCTGAATCCAACTATGTATCACTTAGATTACTGGGTGAAGTCATTTTGACTAGAGATGAGTGGACCCGTGGAAGTTCGGTTTGGCGAGTTCAGCCAGACTTCAGATAAAGTTTGGTGTGGATCCTGGACTTGACCTGAATTCCAATTGAAGTCACTAATTGGGCAGTTTGGGTCTCCGCCAACAATGCAGGCAGCTATAAACAGATCACTTTCGGGAGCAGGTGTGCAAGGTTTTTCCCATTTTTAATTTTTTTGGTGCACACTACATCTGATCATTCTGCTGTTACCCCCAGTAAAACTGAAGTGTCTCATATTGGGCTGAGCACTGAGCGTACCCAAGCATAATGATGCCCACACGAGAGGTTTGCATACATAAAGCACCTGAACTCCGAACCGAAACTCTGTTTTTTTTTTTGTCAATTCTGTGTTTGGTACGAACACTGAACACCAAATCTCGGGTTCGCTCATCTCTAGTTCTAAAGGCTCCTTTTAAACACTTTCTAGCGATCCCACCAGCGATCCCGACCTGGCCGGGATCGCTGGAAAGTCTCTGGTGAGTTGTCAAACAGGCAAACCTGGCCAACAACGCAGCAGCGATACGGACCTGCAGAACGACCTAGCTGGTTGTTGGGGACGTGTCAAAGTAGCTATTTGAAAGGGAAGTCGCTAAGTCGTTGTAACGGTATCAAACACAACGATGCTTGCTGCGCAGCGGGAAACAAAGGACGAAAAAATGTTCCTGAGAGATGTGTAGCGATCAGCGACCTCACAGCGGGGGCCAGGTCGCTGATGCGTGTCACACACTGCAATGTCGCTGGGGAGGTCGCTATTACGTCACAAAACCGGTGACGTTACAGCGATATCGCTAGCGATGTTGCGGGGTGTAAAGGGGCCTTAACACAATCTGAATTTTTAGATTTAGCCATGTAATAGAGGTCTGCCCCCTCCCACACACTCTATAGAGATTGAACATTCACGTGTCAATCAGAGGAGGGCAATGTGCCAGACTGCTGTGAGTTTGAGACATTGTTCTCTGTGCAATGAGAAGTCCCGATGCTAAAACAAACATAACAAATAAACAACAGATTGGACCTTGACAAGACAGGTATCCATGAAATCTCTGTGTAAAACCCTTGCAGCATTATGTCTTCAACTTACATAGCAAAAACCTGCTGGCAGATTCCCTTTAATGGATGGTGATTATTTGCAAACAGATGTGTTCTTTATAGTAGCTACAATTTTTCAAACAAAAAAATGAAAAGTATTGCAGACAGTTTTATACAAATTCTTTAATCTCATGTCACTTTGTAATATATTTTTTTAGGATGTTAGAGTTATGGTGTACTGTAATAGTTCACATGGAATTAGGAGACCACCACTTGGAGAAATGATCCATTGTTTCCATGGACATCAATAGGAGGTGTGAAGTCCCTTTTCATGCTGATAAATACTAAATTCAGTTCTAACCATGACTTTCTGACTTATGTATGATGAAGAATAAGCAATTAGAAAATGTATCAAAGCTCAGATTCGCTAATAAAATATATTACATATAATACTATTGGAACACATCTAAGACGTAATTTGTATTTTGAGGTTTATTTAAACATTCACATTCAGCAATTGTCTTTAAAGTATTTGTCCCATGTGAATTTGGATTATTTATCAACTATTTATTAACTATGTTTGTTTTAGTTGCAATACTACTTCCAGTTATTTGCTGTTCTGTATTTATTACATGATGCTGTAAATAATAATAATGCTGTCAACTGTGTCCCTAAGCATGAAATGTTACTCAGGAGGTATCTGTATACTCATCATATCAAAGTTTTTTAAGTTACCAGTTTAGGCCTCTGCTACACTCACGTGAAAATCACGCACGTGCCGCGAGACACGTATTTCCCCTGCATGTTGCGTGCAGGTAAGTACGTGTCTCTGGTACGTGCGGGCCACGTGTGTTCTACGTGTGCTATCCGCGATAGCGCACGTAGAACCGGTAATTTGCATACTCACGTGCATACTCATTTGCATACTTCCTGCTGTCCGCGCTGCTGACCGTGGTGCTGATCCTCGATCTCCAGCCCTCCCGTCTCCCCGCTGCTGCTGCTGCCAGGCAGTGAAGTGAATATTAAATGAGCATAATGAGCGGCGGTCGGCAGAAAGTGACAGCAGCGGCAGAGACAGGAGGGCTGGAGAAGGTGAGTTAAGGTTTTTTTTTTTTCCTCTGACACTTGTGTTTTCTCCGGCGCGTGTCACACAGGACCACATCCACACTACATCCGTGTGGTACGGGTGCGGGCCGTGTGACACCCGTGCTGCGGGAGAAAACACTGACATGTCAGCGTTTAGAAAAAAACGCACACACGTACAAACGCACACAGACACACGTTCCGTCTGGTTTTACGTGTGTGCCTGCTACAATAGGGTAGCATTGCTTAACATGTCTCCATGCCGCTGGTACGTGCAAAAAATGACAAACACGTACCGGCGGCACGGATGTGTGTCGCAGGCCTTAGATAGTTTCAGTTTTGTGTTAATTTGATTATATTAAGTTTCATCACATAAGATATCACAGAGAGAGCAATCCTAATCACTTTCAAGAAACAGAGTAAAACTCACTTTTCTTTCTCAGGGAAATAATTTAGAAATATCCTAGGATAAATAATCTTAAACATTATATTAAAAGATAGATACATACACTTTTTTGCCATAAATTAGAAGCACATGTGAAAATATGAAACTTTGTAAAATATTTCAATAGGGGTCAATGGCATCTGCCGTTGCTCTCAACCGAATGTTTCTCCAAACAGCAACACTAGAGGAACAGTAAAACTAGGGAGAGGGGGAGGACGGGGATGCAACTGCAGTGATTTTTCCTACATTGTGTTTACTCTGGGAAAGAAAAGAAGAAAAGCAGCTAAAGAGGTGTCTTATTGGTCCAGTGTAGCAAACTGCCCCTAGATCACTCAAGGAAGAGGTCTTGCTCACACTCAATAGGGATGTACGTAATTGAGACTTAAAATTAAATTATAGAAGAGCAACGGGTTCTGTATCTATCCCCAGAACAGAGCTCGGATACACGCGGCTGTCAGTGGACATGTGGTTGGAATTCACATTCATTTGTATAGGAATTCTGACCATTTTTCCACTGACAAAATCTCATAACATGGCCATTTCCTTACCCAGATGCAGGTATAAGGGTACGTGCACAGGATCAGGACCCGCTGTGTTCTGAACGCTGCGGGTCCTTACCTGCGGGGCCCTGAGTCTCCTCCGCAGGATAATGCAGGAGACCGCAGCTGCTCGTACCCTCGATCAGGGCTCAGTGTGCTGCGGTCTCTCGCTTGTGTTCTCCCTGCAGAGGACGCTTGCAACTCCGCAACAATAAATTGACATGCTGTGGCTTGGAAAGCCACACCGCAGATCAATGTTTTCTGCGGAACAAACAAGCAAAGTGGGAACGGGATTTCTAGAAATCCCATCCACTGTCCTTGTACTGTACAACGCAGCGTGATGGACACAGCTTAAGCATACTGTGTCCAAAATGCTGTAAAAACTGATCGTGGGCACATACCCTTATTGTAATATCTGCATCTACCATACATATATTTCATATTCTTTGGATAGATCATATATTTGCTAGATGAGAATACCCCTTTAAAGGGGTTATCCAGGTTTGGCATGAAAGTCTGCAGTCACTTTATGTGAATGTTTACAGTGTGCACTGTCAAGGTTCTCTGGAGCTAGCGGCGAGACCAAGTCACCATGTGAATGCAAGTAAGCCACCTTCGGGCCACGTTCCGACTAGACCTGAATGGCCTCACTGAATTCACTTATATTGAGCAAGACCACACACCTCTAGTTGGAATGTGGCCAGCACTATGCATGTCCCATACTTGCGGTCACATGACTGCCCACTGGTGTATCCTGACAGTGTGCACTGTTACATAGAGTGACTACAGACGTCCGTGCCAAATCTGGACAACCTCTTTAAGTTGGGCTCAGAACCATTGTATATAGGAGTCAGCGACTAGTATGTTAATTTATTTTTTTTTACAAGATTCAAGGCTCTAGGTTTACTGGTAAAGGAACACATTAATTAGTATCAGGATCACATGGCAGCACAGTCATATGGAAAGTCATTGACTTTCTCCATAAAAAAACATGTATTTAAAGGATTTGTTGGTTGAGTCAGGACAAAACAAAATAAAGACTGAATTACAATGTTTAAACCCATTGACAATGTTCTTTCCAAAGAGTTCTATTACATATTGATGATCTTTAGATTGTAAGCTCTTCTAGCCAGTCTTCTCTTCTTTTGTTAATTTGTAAAGAGAGGTTGTAACATTATGTTGTTTTCCATATTTACTTGTTTCACATGGAATGATAGCATTCTATAAATTAAAGTTCCTCATTATTATTATTATTATTATTATTAT
Organism: Anomaloglossus baeobatrachus; assembly: GCF_048569485.1. Taxonomy (NCBI): domain Eukaryota; kingdom Metazoa; phylum Chordata; class Amphibia; order Anura; family Aromobatidae; genus Anomaloglossus; species Anomaloglossus baeobatrachus. Next base: position 83,476,882 of record NC_134357.1, on the reverse strand, counting down.
CATCATCATCCATGTGATAATTCTCTACTGAGCTACATCATTCTAGTTAATGTATGAACACTATGAGCTTTTACTGCCCCCTTGTGGATACAAGTGCTCATCACAGCAACAAATCACAGCAACAAAGAATACAAGTAAAATATATCTTTGTACCGTGTTAGCCAGTAGAGATAAAAAAATTATTTAAAGCTTGCAATTATTACCATCTTTTCAGTTAGCCATTAAAAGGTATCAACCACTGAGGACTCTCAGTTCTTTTACATATTTTTTTTAGCAACAAAGAAGCAATTCTGTGTCACTGAAGATTATTATGCTTTCCTTATATAGCACGATCATTTTCCGCCAGGTTTTACAAACATGATCATCACTGTCCCCATCGGGGCTCACGATCTGAGTTCTCTATCAGTATGTCCTTGGAGTCTGGGAGGAAACCAGAGGAAACCCACCCAAACATGCGGAGAACATACAAACAAACTCCTTCAAGATGTTTTCCTTGGGATTTGAACCCAGGACCCCAGCTCTGCAAGACTGCAATGCTAACCACTGAGAAAGATTCTAAAGACACCATCTTTAAGACATAAAATGGTCTCAAAGAAATATAAAAAAATTTATAGTATGTGCTCTGAATAAAATTAAATTTGCAATCTGCTATAAAGTATTCAGTTCCTATACACAGACAACACATGGAAAATGAAACATCAAATGGTGCCCACTGTAATCAATGGACTGGCTGTACATATAAAGGCCCAGTCATTGAGTGTCTGGTCATATTACCACTAAGCATGAATGCTGTTTTGTATCCACCCACTTTTTTGTGCAGAAAGTTCTATGCATTTAACAATTCAAACTAAGTAATGTGATTTCAATCAAATTCCTGCCCGCTGTGTGTTTAGTGACTCTGTTGAACTATGCATTTATGGTACATTATTTCCCTATAGGCTTCTATCAGGAACCAGAAAATGCAATTGTAGTTTCCAGTGAATAATTCCCAAATTAAAAAAACCCATAAAATGCTGCTTTAAATCTGCACTAACAATGCATCAAAAAAGGGAGAAAACACATAACCTGCAAAAATGCAATAATTAGGGCAAATTACTGTTGGGTATTCTGTTGCAGACAATTCCAGGTAAAATGTAGCTGAAAAAAGTAGCATTTTTGCATTTGTGGAAATGTCCTTCAGATCTTGTTCAAATGAACGTATTATATATATAGTATGTTTGCTGCATGAGTTTAAAGGGAACCAATCACCAGTAATTTCGTATATAAGCTAAAGCCAGTGCTATACTGGCACTATCAGGCACAGTCTGTACATACCTTTAGTGGTCAGATCGGATGTATAGCTTTTGAAATCCAAAAAAGTAAAGTTTATAAAATGAGCTGCTCGTTGAGTGACAGTTGCAGTGTAGCAGATAATATATTCATAGTTATCCCCTCCCTCTGTTAGAATTAGTATAAATTTTATACAAACGATTCATCTTGTCAATTGCAGGACCTGTGTGAGGTCATAACCATGTGACCTGGTATCCAGCTTTGGTGGCTGAGGCCCCGCCCCTTCTAGTCACATGGGTATGACCTCACACAGGTCCTGCAAGAGACAAAGTGAATAATTTGTATAATACTTATTCTAATTCTAACAGGGGGAGAGGATAGCTATGAATATACCAGGAAATCCCTAGGAGGAAAAAACTGGGCACTTGTTCAGACAAACTCCAAAACCACTTTCTCTGCACCATAAATAGTGAGTTCCCGGCTCAGGCACTTTGATTCGGTATAGGAGTCACATATTCTTCTTGATACTCCGTGGTGCACTATAGTCAAAGTTCAAGTGTCCACAATATAATCCAAAAAAGAAAAGACAAGGCACTCACCGGAGATGCAACAGGACAGTAGTTTAATCCAGCAAAAAGGTTACATGTGTAGGCTTAGGAGGGAGGGGGGGCACACAGCACGGTGAAGACAGCCGTTTGTAGCCTGCGCTTGGCGCTTCTACGAGTCGTAGAAGGCAGCGCCAAGCGCAGGCGCGAAACAGCCGTCTTCACCGTGCTGTGTGCCCCCCCTCCCTGACAAGCTTACACATGTAACCTTTTTGCTTGATTAAACAGCCATCCTGTTGCATCTCCGGTGAGTGCTCTTTTTTGGATAACTATAAATATATTATCGGCTCTATTGTAACTGCCACTCAACAAGCAGCTAATTTTATAAACTTTACTTTTTTGGATTTCAAAACCTAAACATCTGAGCTGACCACTAAAGGTATGTAGAGAATCAGCCTGGCTTTAGTTTATATACAAAAATCCTGGTGAGTGGTTCCCTTTAAATTGGCTAGCTCATGGACAGCACACTGACCAATGTTATTCTACTGATGATAGTTTTTTCTCACGGACAGTGTCCATGTGAAAGAAAAAAATCGCAGCTCTCACTATTCTCTTCCATATCTTGGATGACACATACCCATTCACATCTAGGGTTGTGCACAAAAAAAAAAAAAATCGGATCCCATATGGATCATACATATTGCATACAATTTTTATGGATACATTGCCATTAATAAACTAAGTAACTGTACTTTATCATTGGCATTTTATATTGTTGATTTATAAATATGGGTGCCGCACAGACAGAAAATATGGAAACATGGATGGCGCACAGATTTCTTATGTATGAATATTGTCATAAATGTTACACAAAAATGTGAGTTTTGGATTATTTTTTATTATACACTTGTCTTATGTCCTAAAAGTCCTATTTGAGGAACTCCCTGCTAATTAGGGCTCATTCACACATCCGATTTTCAGGTTCAAATGCTATCCATGGTATTCAAAGATAGCACTCATATCTGTGATAGTCTATGGCCAACATTCATATGTCCATGATTTTTCGCAAAGTGTGCGGTCCACAAAAAAATCATGGAGACAGATTTGACTGAGCTGTCAGATCAAAATCGAAAATGCAAGTCTATGGATCCATGATGATATCCAAGTGAAGTCTGATTTTCATGGACTTATAGAATGGGAAAGGTGGAGAAACTTTTTTTTCTCCACGTGCAAGAAAAACGGATGACACTTTGTCCACCCTCTGATCAAAATAATCAGTCAGTTTTTCTTGTCAGAATTTGGACATGTTAAAGAGAATTGACCCACAATATTAGAATATTTGCTTGAAAACTATATTATAAAGCATTAAAACAATACTTTTTATGTACAAAGTTCCCCAGAATAAAGTTTTCATACAGTCATTTTCAGTAGCGGACACAGACAGAAAAGGGCTCCTGTGCAAGAACAGTATATAGACCCTTTACAGTCTAATAGTTCCGTCCATGAGAGAATTTCCTTGCTGTTTTGGAGATGGTAGTGGCCCCATTACGTCTTGGGCCCTTGTGGGGCTGCACAGGTTGCATCTGTGGCTCCCCTATGGCTTCAGGCACTACAGGGTACTGCACCTCACTTAAGGTGCATAATTCATCTTGGATACGGAGGAGGTCATCGCTGGCAACCACCACAACCACAACCAACACATAACATGGGGTTCTGTCCCTGGGACCAGGCTAGGGTAACAGCTGGAGTGGCCATCTCGAGGTATGGGAGCTCATGCCGATTAGTCAGGAACCCGGGAGGCAGGGCACCCACAGGAGAAGTTAGGAGCCATCCTACACACAATAGTCAGTCAGCACCGGACAGTGTCCATGTGAGGTCATACTTAGGAGGAGCAGGACACATCGAATAGTTCGGGGCCCATGGTCTGGAGCTGGAGGCTTGACTCGGGTTCTTAGGAAAAGAAGGGGGTTCCCAGGGTTTGTGGGGAGTGCAGCAGGCACCCATGACCTGTTCCACGGCCCAGGAGCTGGGGTGGAGGGAGACCGACGAAAAGAAACTAACTGAAGGGACCACCGGTCATGACCTCCAAAGTATCTGGGATCGGCTGCAGCCCATCGCAGCGGGGATCGGCATGTCCAACGGCCGGGTGTGACCAGTGAGTAAAGAGACCTTGAACTGCACCGTCTGTGTCGTCCCGTTACTGCCGGCGCCCACATCATGGTGCCCTCAGCGCTGTCCGCGCCTAAGAGACTACCACCACCACCATCCTCCCTGGGGCATAGCTCTGCCAGTGGAGAGCTGTACCAACTGAGCTGCGTAGCCATCCGCCCAGGAAGAGAGAAGCAATCCCTCAGCAGCGGCTAATCTTGGCAGCACACCATGTGTGGCGTCACGACCAACTACCCCCCATCATCCCCCCGTCCCCTGACTTTTATTGACACCCGGGCTCACGGATTCAGGCAAGGCCACCGCGGCGACCCAGCAGAAGCACCGCGGCCCGGTAACGGGTAACCCTCGAGCCTGTGGGCACGTCACATCAATGATATGGTTTGTAATTTTCTACAAATGTTATAAACTCTGTTGGTCTCTTCATGTGTTATCAACTAACCATTTTGTCGTATACCATACAATCTGAAAGAAACAGAGTAGTTTGCGGGATTTCAAGCAAGAGGAATCATGAGGAAATTTAAGTTACAGACTAGAATTAATATTTAATAAAAGGAACAATGCTATGAGAATAAATCACAAACATTTTATTGACCATTGTGATTCTATGAGGTTTCCTTGGTTTCATCTAACATGTCTCTCCACTTTTTCTCTATTTCTTCTTTGCACTGCAAGAAACTTTCCTCTAGTCTTCTCATTTGGTCAACAATGGCAGGATCACTGTGTGTCATTACCATTTCATACACCATCCATGTAGTTTTAACTAAAGAAAAATCCAGACACATATCAGTTAACAAGCAATAAAATATATATATATATATATATATATATATATATATATATATATATACTATTATATATAAACATATACAAAGTCATGGCTGAAAGCCTTGAGTGTTGATACCCTTGAAATTGTTCCAGAAAATGAAGTATTTTTCCCAGAAACTTATTACACTTGTTTTGTTATGCACATATTTATTTTCTTTGTGTGCATTGGAACAACACAAAAAAAATGTAACAAGGCAAAGTGAACATAATTTCACACAAAAAAGCCAAAATGGGCTGGACAAAATTGTTGGCCCTTTTCCAAATATGTCTGTGTTCAAGGCATCATGAAATCTGAAGATAACAAATGAAATTTGGGTTGCAATGTAGTGCCCAGTGTCACAAAGCTGGGTTTTCATCCTAGCTCACGGGTCTTCCAATGACATGGTCCCAAACATACTTCAAGAAGCCCCCAGAAATAGATAGAAACAAAGCGCTGGAGAGTTCTTAAGTGGCAGCAATGAGTCCGGATCTAAATCCAAATGCTCACCTGTGGAAAGATCTTAAAATTGCTGTTTGGAGAAAGCGCCTTCAAATATGAGAGACCTAGAGCAGTTTGTAAAAGAAGAGTCCAAAATTCCAGATGAGAGGTGTTAAGGCTGCTTTACACACAACGATATCGCTAGCGATCTCGTTAGCGATGTGACACACCCAGATCATTGTTACGATTTGCCGAGATCGCTCATAGGACGTCACACGTACACATCTCACAAACGACGCTACATCGTTCAGCGATATATTGTTTGACCAAGGCGGTCGTGTGGATGTTGTTCGTCGTTGGCAGGGTGTCAAACGTAGCAATATGTCTGCTGCGTTCCAAACGACGAACAATATTTTGAAACTGAATGACATGTCAACAATCAACGATTTTTTTACCCTATTTGCGATCGTTCGGAGTCGCACGTAGGTGTCACACGCAACGATGTTGCTAACGATGACGGAAGTGCGTCACGAAAACCGTGACCCCGACGACATATCGTCAGATGAATCGTAGCGTGTAAAGCAGCCTTAAGAAGCTTGTTGATGGTTATAGGAAGCGACTGATCGCAATTATTTATTTATTTATTCCAAAGCGTGGGCAACCAAATATTAATATATAAATACTAGCTGTATTACCCGGCTTCGCCCGAGTTAATAACTGTTGTTAACAAAATAGACTCTATTAACAAAAATTTATTCTGCACGCAAAAATCACAAAACAAATAGATAGAAATGTAATTATTAAAAGGCAAAAACTAAGCTAATAGAAGCATTTCACAACATATATTTCGATATTCCACACAGATTTAACTAAATTGGCCAAGTAATGTGCTCCGTCTGTCTCTTTCCCCGTCTGTCTCTTTCCCCATCTGTCTCTTTCCCCATCTGCCTGTCTCTGTCTCTTTTTTTTGTCTGTCTCTATCTCTCTGTTTCTTTCCCCATCTGTCTCTTTCTAGGTCTGTCTCCTTCCAGGTCAGTCTCTTTCCCCATCAGTCTCTTTCCAGGTCAGTCTCTTTCCCCATCAGTCTCTTTCCATGTCAGTCTCTTTCCCCATCAGTCTCTTTCCAGGTCAGTCTCTTTCCAGATTAGTCTCTTTCCCCATCAGTCTCTTTCCAGGTCAGTCTCTTTCCAGGTCAGTCTCTTTCCCCATCAGTCTCTTTCCAGGTTAGTCTCTTTCTAGATCAGTCTCTTTCCAGATCAGTCTCTTTCCCCATCAGTCTCTTTCCAGGTCAGTCTCTTTCCCCATCAGTCTCTTTCCAGGTAAGTCTCTTTCCCCATCAGTCTCTTTCCAGGTCAGTTTCTTTCCAGGTCTGTCTCTTTCCAGGTCTGTCTCTCTGTCTGTCTCTATGTCTGTCTCTATGTCTGTCTCTCTGTCTCTCTATCTGTCTCTCTGTCTGTCTCTCTGTCTGTCTCTATCCGTCTCCTCACCGACATCTTATTACCTCACATATAAGCTTCTTATACTATGAATGTCTTTTGTTCCTGTAGCAACCAATTACAGCTCCTACTAATAACCTGTAGTTCCAGGCTCCATTTACTTTAATGGAGGCATGTGTTTTGAAGAGTAACTGTAAAGCGCGGGGTTAAATTTTCCTGTCAAAACATAGTCTACGACGTTCCCTGGGTCACATGAGGTGTCTGTGCAAAATTTCGTGATTGTAAATGCGACGGTGCTGATACACTTTTTGTTTCACTTTTTCCCCATTATGTAAATAGGGGCAAAATTAATTGGTAAATTGGACACACACCCACACACACACACCCACACACACACACACACACACACACACACACACATTCAGCTCTATATATTAGATGTGCTGCCCTGCTAATTAGTCTGCGACCATTATACACATCAGGGTTTGCAAATCCTTGTGTATATAACAGTTGCAGACTGATTAGCGCAGCAGCACATATTTATATATTTGGGTTTTTTTTAACACATTTTTGACACTGCGACAGGAATGATCGGCGCTGCTACCTGCTATTTATTTTAGTCTCTGTGCACACTGGGTACTCTAGACGTGTATACTGATTTTCTAGCTATATTCAACCAAATATTAAATTGAGGGTGCCAACAATTTTGTCTGGCCTTTTTTTCTGTGTTTTTTTTTTTTGTTCCAGTACACAAAGGAAATAAACATGTGTGGCGCCCCTGAGGCTTCAGTCGCCACAGAGAATTGCAGCTCATTTAGTTGCAGTATTCACCTTGAGGTAAGGAGGGGGTTAATCACCGGTATTCCACATTCACACTTTACATAAAGCTTAGGAGCCTCTCTCTGGGGAGCTGTGCTACGGTAGCCAGGGGGTTGGCCATCACAAAGCATGGGAATTCCTCGGTCACTAGGACAACCACCTGGGGGGCGGATTCCACTTGGGGTAGAAATAGGAGCAAACAAACAGAATCACTAGACAGTCTACCCGGGACATCAGTTCTGGCACACCTCTTTTCACGGGGCCTGGGGCTGGCAGAGTAACGCTCAGCCCAGGTGCCTCACATAACAGAGGACCAATCTGAAAAAGGACTTTCTTCTTCTTTCCAACACCGGTGACTTCTCCTAACTTATCCGGGGTCGGCGGAGCCCATCGCAGCAAATGAACAGTATTACCCGGGCGAGCGGCACAACACAAAGAGTGAGTAAAGACACCTGGAACCGCAGCCATAGACTCTGCCTCTTGATTACCAGCACAACCGCCCCGTGCCTCGGCGCCAAACGCCATCACTACTTCTCTCATCATCCTCCCCAGGGCCCGCTCCATCTGTGGGGAGCGATACCATCCCTGGCTGCTACTACCATCCGCCCCGGAGGACAGCGACAGCAGCGGCGGCTAAATCCCTGGCCGCATACCACAGATGGCGTCACGACATTCATCCTACTACTGCTCCCATCATCTCGCTTCTTTATTGGTGTACACCTCTGAGCATGAAGCCGGGCAGGCCACCGTGACAATCCAGATTATCACACCAGCCCAGCGACAAGTAACTCAGGTATTAGACACCCCCGTGCCTGAATCCCCCTGCCCCCTGGGTGCTACACATGTGTATAACAAAAGATGTGTTATTGCAATATATATGGTAGGCCGGAGTCACAATTGCGAGTGTCGCATTGGCATCACCCAGCACGGCCACACATTCTCCTGATGGAAGCGAGTCGGCTGCATGTATTTCTATGCAGCTAACACGCTCCTGCAGGCTGTGTCAGGTGATGCCGATGCGAGTTACTCGAAAGTGTGACTCCGATCTTAAGGCCCAGTCACACGCAATGAGTTATCTAACGCTATATCGCCAGGGTCACGGATTCCGTGACACACATCTGTCATCGTTAGCGACGTTGTTGCGTGTGACACCAACGAGCGACCGTTAACTATCAAAAATACTCACCTTATCGTTGATCATTGACACGTCGTTCATTTTCATAAAATCGTTGATTGTTGAGGACGCAGGTCGTTCGTCGTTCCCGAGGCAGCACACATCGCTACGTGTGATACCGCAGGAACGAGGAACATCACCGTCCCTGCGGCCGCCCGCAATGAGGAAGGAAGGAGGTGGGGGGATGTTCGGCCCGGTCATCTCAGCCCCTCCGCTTCTATTGGGCGGCCTTAGAAAGGAGGCGGATCGCCGGCCACAGCGACGTCGCTAGGCAGGTAAGTATGTGTGACTGGTGTAAGCGATGTTGTGCGCCACGGGCAGCGATTTGCCCTTGATGCACAACCGACGGGGGCAGGTACGCTCGCTAGAGATATCGGTAACAATATCGCTGCGTGTAACGCGGCCTTTAGTGAGCACTTCTCCTTTGCTGAGATAATTCATCCACCTAAATTGAATATTCATTTCTCTACCATAAGCCATTTCCAGAGGCATTTTAGAGAATTTGGCAGTACATCCAACTGGCCTCACAACTGCAGACGAAGTGTAACCACACCAGCCCAGGGACTACCACATCCAGCATCTTCACCTCCAAAATCATCTGACACTAGCAACCTGGACAGCTGCTGCAACAATTGGTTTGCATAACTAAAGGGTCCCTTACACGAGTCGATTTATCGTGCGTTCGCATGTGCGATCGCACCCGCCCCCCATCGTTTGTGTGTTACGGGCAATTTGTTGCCCATGTCGCACAAAGTCGGTAACCCCCGTTACACATACTTACCTCCCGAATGACCTCGCTGTGGGCGGCGAACATCCTCTTCCTGAAGGGGGAGGGACGTTCGGCGTCACAGCGACGTCACACAGCGGCCGCCCAATAGAAGCGAAGGGGCGGAGATGAGCGGGACGTAACATCCCGCTCACCTCCTTCCTTCCTCATTGCCAGCGGGATGCAGGTAAGCTGCAGTTCATCGTTCCCGGGGTGTCACACGGAGCGATGTGTGCTGCCTCAGGAATGATGAACAACCGGCACGCAGAAGGATGATCGATTTTTTGAAAATGAGCGACGTGTCAACGAGCAACGATAAGCTGAGTATTTTTGCTCGTTCACAGTCGCTCGTAGCTGTCACACGCTACGATATATCAAATGATGCCGGATGTGCGTCACTAACGATGTGACCCCAACGACATATCGTTAGATATATCGTAGCGTATAACGGGCCCTTAAAGAATTTCTGCACAAACTGTCAGAAACCATCTCAGGGAACCTCATCTCCTGCTTGGTGTCCTCATTGTGGTCTACACCTGACTGCAGTTGGTAGTCGTAACCAACTTGACAGTGCAAATACTCACATTCGATGGAGTCTGACATGTTGAGAGGTATTCTCTTCATGGATGAATCCCGGTTTTCACTCTATAAGGCAGATGGCAGACTGCGTGTGGATGAGTAGTTTGCTGATGTCATTGTTGTGAATCAAGTGGCCCATGATGGCGGTGATGTTATGGTATGGGCATTGCACAGGTGTATGTTATGGACAGCAAACACAGGAAGATATCTTAACGAGATCATGAGGCCCATTGTTGTGCCACTCATCCAGGACCATCACCTCATGTTGCAGCATAATGCACTGGCATGAATGAATGGCAGCATACTCACCTGGGGCGCCCTGGGCAAGCCAGGACGTCACAAGCACTACACCAACACACCCCACACTCCCGGTCAGGCACACCAAAGTCAGACAAAAACCCTTGTTGCCTCCCTCCAGGGGCTGATGTTCACACCAGGGGGTGGGCCAGGCGGTTGGTCCCGCCCACCGAGGAGTTCACAGTCCTGGAGGCGGGAAAAGGAGTCAGTTTCAGTTTGGAAGTGAAAGTGAGAGGAGAGTGAAGTGGAAAAGGAGCAGACAGAAAGTGGTCCGGACGGAACAGCAAGGTTGGCAGACGGTGGTGACCGTCTGCAGGAGAGGCCTATTGGAGCTAGCCGTAAGGACCGTGGACGGGCGGTGGCCCGGCGGTACCGGACCGGTACGCAAAGAGAAGCCAGCACCATCCGGCAGGGGCTTACAGACCCCGACAAGGCTAGGAGTCGCCGTGCAATTTGTCAAATCCGTTAGCGAAGGGAACCTCCTGGGTTTCCCAGCAGCCAAGTCCCGACAGAAGGCAACAGTCCAACCGTTAGAGGGAAACACAGTCACCGCCAAGGCTAAAGTTCCCAGAGCCAGAGCCTGCGGGCAAAAGGGGCTCCTTCAGCAACCTTCAAGCTGGGGAGCGGGTTACCGGTGGGAACCCATTGGAACCGTTTACACTACACAGGTGCAGGGAAAGGCAGTCACCATCAACCTGCCGGGAGGAGAAACACCGCAGCCGTCTGTGGGACCCGTCCATCCAGCCATTTGTTTTACCGGAGACTTTGTGTACATCATTGGCTGAGTGCCCCCCGCGACCCTGCACCTCACCAGGCCCTGTAACCCGCCTGCCATCCATCCCTACCCCCTCACCGGGCCCCGGGACAACCAACCCCCTACCCACGGAGGGGAGAACTAACATCCAGGCTGTTCCATGTCATCGCTCCCGGGATCCCCGTCCAGAGCAGCGGTGGTGTCACCAATCTCACCACAACCGTGGGTGGCGTCACGGACAATATCAAATCCCCACAATCAATTCCTCCCCCCCTATTCACTCACGGGCGAGGAACGCCGCTCGAGTCCCCGGGATCCGGCCCACCGCTCGAGCCACCACCGAGCAGCAGCAGCCGGACCCGAGCAGTGGGAGAGCGCAGCGTCCCCTCCTCCGCCCGCGACACACCGAATATGTCACCCACTGAGCATGCTTGGGATGACGTGGATCAATGTATACAACAGCATGTTCAAGTTCCAGCCAATAAGGTGCAAATTTACACAGCCATTGAAGAGGAGCGGACCAACAATTTACAGGCCACAATTAACAACCTTATGAACTCTATGCGAAGGAGATTAGTTGCACCCTGGACCTCCAATACTGTAAAACTGCACATTTTAGAGCAGCTTTTTATTGTGGCCAGCCTAAAGCACACCTGTGCAATAATCATGCTGTCTAATCAGCACCTTGATAGGCCACACCTGTGAGGTATATGGATTATCGCTGCAAAAAATGAATGCTCACTAAAGCCTCCTTCACAGATTGGTGCAAAACACAAACGTTTTGCACAGTCTGGGGTGAAAGTGCAAACGTGTGTACGTGTGTATGTACCGTATGCTGTCCCTGTGCTATTTGTGTGATATCTGGATAGCACACGGACAGCATGAGCTGATATACTTACCTGTCTCCCACGCTGTTGATACTTTTGGGTCCGTGGTAAATGCAGTGAATATGCATGAGCTTAATGAGCGGGCTGGGAAGCAACAGCAGAGGCAGCAGCGTCGGAGACAGGCAAGTATAAAAATTTTTTATTTTTATGTGACCTGTGTTTTGCTCCAGTACGTGTCAGGCCCCCTTCACACATCTGTGATTCCAGTGCGCATAACATCCGTTTTCATACGTACCGGAGACACGGACATACGTAGACCCATTAAAATCAATGGGTCTGCGCACACATCCGTGTTTTTTGACGGACGTGTGTCCGTGTGGCGCACACACGTGTCCGTCTGTTCCGCACGGAGACTAATCCATTTTTGTGCAGCAGCACTGATGTCACACGGACTACACACTGATGTGATTCATGTGACATCAGTGTGACAGATATTGGGGAAAGCACGTGTCTTTGAATAAAATGATTTTCTATACTCACCTGTCTTCAGCGCTGCTGTTATTTGCTTCTTATCCCGCTCATTATGCTCATCAACGTTCACTGCACCGCAGACCCGGAAACTGTAGCGCTGGAGGCAACAGCGCTGGGGACAGGTGAGTAAAAAGTTCCTGATCTCCGTGTGCTATCTACATGAAGAACACACGTGTGCCAAAATCACCTCACACAGATGGCTACATGTGCGTTTTTATCACAATTGTGTGAAGGTGGCTTCACACTGATATCACACGGATCACATCAGTGTGCGGTCCCTGTGACACCCGTGCTGCTGGCAGAAAATGGACATGTGGTGCACACAAACACACATGTGCTCCAAATGGACAGACCGTATATGTGAAAACATCATCAGCACACTGATTTTAATGCATCTATGGGAGTCCATCCAGTACGTGTGAAAACGGTTGTCACACATACTGCAGACACAGATGTATGAAGGAGGCCTAAATCTTTCACCAGGTTTTTGCTTCCTTAACTGACAGCAGCATAATGTAGAGACAGAGACCCTGATTCCAGCGATGTGTCACTTACTGAGCTGTTTGCTTTCATTTTGATAAAATCAATGTTTTCTCAGCTGCAAATCTAGTGGTTACACAGAGCTCATGAATATGCTGGACTACCGGGCAGCATGTCAAGTAGTCCTCTAATGATAATCTACTGCTGATTAAACAGTGATTTTATCAAAACTACACTAAGCAGCCCAGTAAGTCAAACACCATTGGAATCAGGATCTCTGCCCCTACATTTTGCTGCTCTCAAATTAGGTGGTAAAAACCTGGTGACAAATTCCCTTTAATATGCTTTTTGAAGCATTGAAAGAAACCACTCCTACTTAGGATACAATCATAGCATCTCCATATACCATAGTTTTTGGACTATAAGACACTTTTTTCCTCCAAATTTGGGAGGAAAGTGGGGTTGCATCTAATAGTCCAGATGTAGCTTACTGTGGGAGGCGGCAACGGTCACATGAGGCCGGAGGAGGAATCCGGTGACTCGGGCAGTCACGTGTGACAATTATTTAAGAAAATCAATACTCCCTGCTCCCCATCCTGACCACCTCTCTGCACTGAAGCTGGCACCAAGAAGTAGGTAGGATTATGGGCGTCGGAAGTGTGAAGCCCTGTAAACGCTGTGTCGGTGCATTACCTTCAGGGACTCCACGCAGCTGGATCCTGTCACCGGTAGGAAATCTTCTATTTGTCGTGACGCCACTCTCAGAATTGCGGTCAGTGGGGACCGCCACTGCAGATTAAGGGATGCCTGGGGCTGATGGTGGGTGCAGTCGGTTGTAATAGCCTCCTGAGAGTGAGGCAAGCCCCAGGGCCCTGTGTAGGTGTGTAGAACCACAAGGCGCAGAATAACTCCACACAAGCGAAATGTCTTTCAGGGGTTTTACTCACGGAAGGTGGCAGAGTGAGTAACCCGGGCGTAGCTGGGACGAACCAGGCTGGAACCAGGTGTCCTTCAGGCTGACTGATGAGGGTGACTACCGACTCGCCTTCCTTAGCCCTTTGCGTTTTGGGGTAACCCCGACTTTTAGTCCCTATGGGGGTCACCCAGGGAAGTTGCTGATGCCTCTCTCCCCTTCGTTTGGCCCGTTTGCTTGTAGCCTGGACCAGGACACTCCGGCTGCTTGCCTCCTGTGAACTATGGGCCCTAACTGTGGCTACGTGGCTGCGGACTCTGTAGTGTGTTCTTGGGGGTGTGAAGTGCCCCCTCAAGCAGGTTTGGCAAGGAAAGGTGGATCTATCCCTGCACTGGGACCTACTACCCGTTTGGGCCTGGTAACTCCCTAGCAGTCTCCTTACTTCCCACTCCGTTGCTCTCTCTTTAGCTGAAGATGGATTTCGGGTAGCACTACTAGGTGACTGTTCTCCCCCATCGGTAGCCACTGCGCGGACGCTGTCAGACTGCAACAGCCCCAGGGGTCTGCTCCTGACGTCTGCTCCTGACGTCTGCCCCCCCTGAACTCCACACTGAACTGGCTCACTGCTCCTCCTCTCCTGTTCTTGCCTACGCCACCTAGCAACCAGGCTCTCTTACCACACCCCTTGAGTGGAGATGGAGGCTTTTGGCCCCCTCCACTATTCCAGTGGAGGTGAAGGCTTTGCCCCCTCCTGGGATCCCCAGGGGTCCTCTCAAAGGTACATGTGTGAGACCTGATCACTATGCGCCTGTGTAGTCACACCTCGGTCAGCCTTCTGGATTACCTGTATTGTACTGTCCCCAGGGTGGGTGCAGTACTCAGTGGTGCCTGACCAGGTCAGGGGCGCCACAGAAGCAGTGCATATTCAGTTTTTATTAAGAGGAGGCACCTGCAGGGTGCTGGCAGCAGCAGTTCTGTCAGTGCCACCGCACTCTTGTTTGCCTCTTCACAGCTTCTCTATGTACTCCGGTTCTCTGTGCAGCACATTTTGTGTCGGACTCGCTACCGGAGAAACCGCCAGTAATACCAGGCCTGGCTGCGGTTACCTACATTGGACTCTCACCTGAGCTCCAGAGTTCAGCCCGGCCTGTCCGCAGCTGTCATGAACTGAACTGCCATCGCTGGGGAATCAGTCGGCGCTTGCGGTTCAGTCCAGGCTGCACTCCGGAGCTCAGGTGAGAGCTCCGGAGTTTAATGCAGGTAACCGCAGCCAGGCCTGGTATTACTGGCGGTTTCTCCGGTAGCCAGTCCGACACTGGGCATATTTATGATTTCTCACTGGCTCTGCTTTAATCACTGCAGCCGCGCTAGACAGGAGGAAGTGGGTGGTCTCCCGCTCAGATCACAAGCTGCAGTGACGCAATGAAGAGGCAGGGTCAGGGGGAATGCGCACTGTGCTGTTCTGTACATCACTGCTGCTTGTGATTTGGGCGGGAGACGGCCCACTTGCTCCTGTAGAGTGCGGCTGCAGTGATTCAAGCAGAGCCACATAGATATGAAACGTGCTGCACAGAGAACCGGAATACTTAGAAAAGCTGTGAAGAGGCAAGCATTAAGATTTAATTAAGTCTTAATAAAAAAAAACGCTACAGCATTTCAGAGAAAAACATACTGTACTTGGAAAGCCACCGAGACCAAGCCACACTGGAAACTAGTCGGACAGTTGGGTCCCCAGCGGCTTCTCTCCATCTGCTCCCATTAAGTGACAATTTTTTTTCCTGAATACACTGTACAGAAAGAGACCTGTCAGTCATCGGCAGCAGGAGAGGGGAAGGCAAAGTGCGGTTTGTTTTTCTTTGTATCGCCGCAGCATTTCACAGTGAAACATCGTCAGCTAAGATATTTTACCATATTATTTTCCTTCAAAATGTTTTTTCCTATTTTCCACCTCTAAAACCTACGTGCTTTTTATAGTCCGAAAAGTATGGTAGATGTTTTCTTGGTTTGGTTTAAAGTTTGGTTTAATGCTGCAAAGCAATAGAACCAGCTACAAAGCCATTGACTCTCAGATTCCGTAGGCAACAGAGAGAGGCATTATTTTTTAAATTCATGTAGTATGAATGCCCTATTGTGCTATATGCTTCTAACAGCACTATGGTTTTAGAAGAGCATGAGGAGAGTCAAGTGTAAGTGTAGCACCCCTGAGCCATCAGGAGCTACAGGGAACTGCATCCTGTCAAAAATGCAGGGCCTGCCTTCAGGGACCCAGAAGGCCAGTGCCGGTAACATCAAAACATTCAAGTAATCCCTGTTTTTCCCCCCAGAAACTGGTGACAGTCTAGGGTTGGACCCAATGGATGGCCACTTAAGGGTGGAACCGATCCAGTCCACTAGGCGACAACCAGGGAGGCGGGGTCAGACAGTCAGTAAGTGGAGATGCAAGGAGTCGGACATAACGTACTGACGGGAGAGTGTAGCAGTGACCTGTCAGGCTCAGGCGTGTGGTTGCCAAAGGAGTACAGTGGAGTACTCTTGGAACCATAGCACCAACGGGGTACAGAGCCCTAGGTCAGGAAAATTCTCCAGGCAGACGTGATAAAATCTGAACAGTGAAGGGACCATCCGACCTTACCGACCGTACGTAAAATCCGGGACACAGTAACGACGGGAGAACTGAGGAACGAGAATGGAGATCCGTCTCAACAGGGTTCAAGTTACCTGCCGTACGGACTAAGACTGAAAGACTACCAGGAGGGGATCCCCAGACACTCCAAGCCACGGGGACCCACCAACCAGAGACAGGTGCAGGGGAAGGAAGCCACCAGGTCACCACACCGGCACTGGGACTAAGGGGACCAGTGGTGAGGACCAGCCTCCATCGGGTTGTAAACAACATCTCAGTGAGAAAAGAACCAGTTACACTGCAATCCCTTGTGTGGCCTACCTTCTTTACGCGTCCCAGCATTATTAACAGACATAACCAACAACCACCATCCTCTATCCCCTGGAGCCTAGCGCTACTTGCGGAGGGCCGCAACATCCAGGCTGCCATTAACATAAGCCCCAGGGCCAGCGGTGAGAGACTGTGCATCGTCCGCTCCACCTGTATAGCCACAACCTTCAAGTGGCGTCACGACAAAAACTTTATTAGAATATCCCCGTAAATATCCCCCTTTTAAAAGCAACCCCCAGGGTCATGGAACCGGGCACCTGCCATTACACCCATGATACTTCCCCAGTGAAAGCAGGCCCGGGACCGAGTATCCCAGAGTATCCCTGGGGTCATAGGCTTAAAGTGAGCTTGAATAAATAATGAACTTGGCCAAATGTGAGTGTAAGTAATTCTATAACATAACCCCCAATGATAACAATAGCCAGTTATTAAATTAAAAGGGAAAGATCTGCAGTAAAAACATCTGAGCTACGTACTAAGGAGGTAATGCACATCTATATATATAATTGCCTTATTCTGTCTGTCTGTCTGTCTGTCGGTCTGTCTGTCTTGCTCCAAAATTGTGTCCTTACGGTGACAAGCGTCTGATTGGCCGCTGCCTCGGCCTGGCCCCGCCCCCCCACCACGGATTGGTCGCTCGCCTCGGCCTGGCCCTGCCCTCCGCATGGATTGGCCGCTCGCCCCGGCCCTCCGCACGCATCGCCAGACATAACCTTGCGCTGCTGGTATCGTGACGGAGCCGGTGAACGCTGGTAACCATTATACACATCGGGTAACTAAGGTCCCTTAGTTACCTGATGTGTATCATAGTTACCAGCGTACACCGGCTCCCGGTACACATGTGCAGGGAGCCGGCATTATACTCCTCTCCCCCCAGGACTACTCCTCCTATTATAGTCCTCCTATTATACTCCTCTCTGAGTATAATAGGAGAACTATTATAGCATGGGGGATGGAGCACGATGGGGAGTGCGCAGCATGGGGGATGTAGCACGATGGGGGGTGCGCAGCATGGGGGATGTAGCACGATGGGGGGTGCGCAGCATGGGGGATGGAGCACGATGGGGAGTGCGCAGCATGGGGGATGTAGCACGATGGGGGGTGCGCAGCATGGGGGATGTAGCACGATGGGGGGTGCGCAGCATGGGGGATGGAGCACGATGGGGAGTGCGCAGCATGGGGGATGGAGCACGATGGGGAGTGTGCAGCATGGGGGATGGAGCACGATGGGGGGTGCGCAGCATGGGGGATGGAGCACGATGGGGGGTGCGCAGCATGGGGGATGGAGCACGATGGGGGGTGCGCAGCATGGGGGATGGAGCACGATGGGGAGTGTGCAGCATGGGGGATGGAGCACGATGGGGGTGCGCAGCATGGGGGATGGAGCACGATGGGGGGTAGCGCAGCATGGGGGATGGAGCACGATGGGGGGGTGCGCAGCATGGGGGATGGAGCACGATGGGGAGTGCGCAGCATGGGGGATGGAGCACGATGGGGAGTGTGCAGCATGGGGGATGGAGCACGATGGGGGTGCGCAGCATGGGGGATGGAGCACGATGGGGGGTGCGCAGCATGGGGGATGGAGCACGATGGGGGGGTGCGCAGCATGGGGGATGGAGCACGATGGGGAGTGTGCAGCATGGGGGATGGAGCACGATGGGGGGTGCGCAGCATAGGGGATGGAGCACGATGGGGGGTGCACAGCATGGGGGATGGAGCACGATGGGGAGTGCGCAGCATGGGGGATGGAGCACAATGGGGGGTGCGCAGCATGGGGGATGGAGCACGATGGGGGGTGCACACCTCCCCCCACTGCACAACACCACACACACACTGGGAACCACAAACACCGCCCTACACAGACACCCAACACACAAACAGCGCAGCACACACAAATATACGCACATGCCGCACAACACACACATTGCACAAAACATACCTCCCACCAAAACACACACACACACCCCACACCCACACAAACTGCGCAACACACACACACACAGCGCTCCACAAACAACGCAACGCACACAACGCAACACACAAACAACACCGCTCTCATCCCCCGCCACACCCAGACAACACCCAGAACATGTACAGCGCCCTACACAAACACTTGGTAACTACACACAACAACATCTATATATATATAACAAAAATCATACATTAACTACACAATACGTAAATTCTAGAATACCCGATGCGTAGAATCGGGCCACCTTCTAGTGAAAATATAAAATCACTGATATGTTTCTATTTTTTTTCACTGGAGGTACTACTGTTCATATATATTTGCATTCCTTGCAACTTAACATACATGTTTCCTAGGTCTGGATTTCTATTTCTGATCCTACCTGATATCTTTTCCATTTGCTCTAGCATTCTTTCCATATCCTTGTTAAGGTCAGTTAACCCCTTAGAAACATCTCCGCATGTCTGTTTTTCTGAGTTTGCTTCTGCCATCTAGTTTTTAAAAAAAATGTTCCTGAAATCATTAATATATACTGCATACAGTGACCAGCAAAAGGGTAATAAGGATTTCAACTTTGTCTATCTATAAATTTGATTTGCAATTATGTGGCATATGATTATTTATGCAGATTCTTTTCATGTCACTGTATTGTTACAGTTTTGCTACTGAAAATCTAAATGTAAGTTTTTCTTTTTTTTTGTTTGTATATTGTAAATCCATCTTTGGCTTTCCACACAGCCCGAATCCTTCTGGGTATGCTCTTGATCAGATTCAAACTTATCTCAACCAAAATCTGATCCCAAGTCGCTTCAACACATTCTTAATGTTGATGCATACTGGTCAACTCACTCAGGTATACAGTACAGACCAAAAGTTTGGACACACCTTCTCATCTCTAGAACAACTGTTAAGAGGAGACTTTGTGCAGCAGGCCTTCATGGTAAAAATAGCTGCTAGGAAACCACTGCTAAGGACAGGCAACAAGCAGAAGAGACTTGTTTGGGATGAAGAACACAAGGAATGGACATTAGACCAGTGGAAATCTGTGCTTTGGTCTGATGAGTCCAAATTTGAGATCTTTGGATCCAACCACCGTGTCTTTGTAGAAAAGGTGAACGGATGGACTCTACATGGCTGGTTCCCACCGTGAAGCATGGAGGAGGAGGTGTATAGTGTGGGGGTACTTTGCTGGTGACACTGTTGGGGATTTATTCAAAATTGAAGACATACTGAACCAGCATGGCTACCACAGCATCTTGTAGCGGCATGCTATTCCATCCGGTTTGCGTTTAGTTGGACCATCATTTATTTTTCAACAGGACAATGACCCCAAACACACCTCCAGGCTTTGTAAGGGCTATTTGACTAAGAAGGAGAGTGATGGGGTGCTATGCCAGATGACCTGGTCTCCACAGTCACCAGACCTGAACCCAATCGAGATGGTTTGGGGTGAGCTGGACCGCAGAGTGAAGGCAAAGGGCCAACAAGTGCTAAGCATCTCTGGGAACTCCTTCAAGACTGTTGGATAACCATTTCTGGTGACTACCTCTTGAAGCCCATCAAGAGAATGCCAAGAGTGTGCAAAGCAGTAATCAAAGCAAAAGGTGGCTACTTTGAAGAACCTAGAATATAAGACATATTTTCAGTTGTTTCACACTTTTTTAAGTATTTCATTCCACATGTTTTAATTCATAGTTTTGATGCCTTCAATGTGAATCTACAATTTTCAGAGTCCTGAAAGTAAAGAAAACTCTTTGAATGAGAAGGTGTGTCTAAACCTTTGGTCTGTACAGTACATACAGCTTTTTCTTCAACTCTACCTACAAAAGTTTGATTGGGTTGATGTGTGTTCGAAGATATATATTCTGCTAAAGTGTCTAGTGGCTCATTGGGTCCCTGTGTCGTTATACATGCTGCCGGCCTCTCAGAGGTCACCAGCTGATGTTGGCATGTTGTGACTGTGGACACATAGCAGTAATGTCATGCGCTATGACTTGCACACTGAAGTAGGCAGCTGGATCCTGCACCGGATCCTGCACCGGCTATAGAAAAGGATATCCAGGATAAAGACATATATACCAGGAAGGGTTCAAGGATAAGAACATACATTCCAGTATGGGGGACATACAATATTCACAAGGATTTGGGACATACTGTATATATCAGGTATATACCAGGAAGGGGACATGTATTCCAGGATGGGGGATATACAGTATATACCAGGATTGTGGTCATATATACCAGGATAGGGGGGACATATTTACCAGGATTGAAGTCATATACTGTATGTGGGGGATAAACAATATTTACCAGGATTTGGGACATACAGTGCCTTGCGAAAGTATTCGGCCCCCTTGAATTTTTCAACCTTTTCCCACATTTCAGGCTTCAAACATAAAGATAAAAATTTTAATGTTATGGTTAAGAATCAACAACAAGTGGGACACAATTGTGAAGATGAACGAAATGTATTGCTTATTTAAAACTTTTTAAAAAAATAAATAACTGAAAAGTGGGGCGTGCAATATTATTCATCCCCTTTAAAATTAATACTTTGTAGCGTCACCTTTTGCTTCGATTACAGCTGCAAGTCGCTTGGGGTATGTGTCTAAAGGCCCTGTCACACAGAGATAAATCTGCGGCAGATCTGTGGTTGCAGTGAAATTGTGGACAATCAGTGGCAGGTTTGTGGCTGTGTACAAATGGAACAATATGTCCATGATTTCACTGCAACCACAGATCTGCCAAAGATTTATCTCTGTGTGTGACGGGGCCTTAACAGTTTTGCACATCGAGAGACTGAAATTTTTGCCCATTCTTCCTTTGCAAATAGCTCAAGCTGAGTGAGGTTGGATGGAGAGCGTTTGTGAACAGAAGTTTTCAGCTCTTTCCACAGGTTCTCAATTGGATTCAGGTCTGGGCTGTGACTTGGCCATTCTAACACCTGGATACGTTTATTTGTGAACCATTCCATTGTAAATTTTGCTTTATGTTTGGGATCATCGTCTTGTTGGAAGACTAATCTCTGTCCCAGTCTCAGGTCTTTTGCAGACTCCAACAGGTTTTCTTCAAGAATGGTCCTGTATTTGGCTCCATCCATCTTCCCATCAATTTTAACCATCTTCCCTGTCCCTGCTGAAGAAAAGGAGGCCCAAACTATGATGCTGCCATCACCATGTTCGACAGTGGGGATGGTGTGTTCAGGGTGATGATCTGTGTTGCTTTTACGCCGAACATCATTTGGGATTATGCCCAAATAGTTTGATTTTAGTTTCATCTGACCAGAGCACCTTCTTCGACATGTTTGATGTGTCTCGCAGGTGGCTTGTGGCAAACTTTAAACAACACTTTTTATGGATATCTTTGAGAAATGGCTTTCTTCTTGCCATTCTTCCTTAAAAGCCAGATTTGTGCAGTGTACGACTGATTGTTGTCCTATGAACAGACTCTCCCACCTCAGCTGTAGATCTCTGCAGTTCATCCAGAGTGATCATGGGCCTCTTGGCTACATCTCTGATCAGTCTTCTCCTTGTTTGAGATGAAAGTTTGTTTGGACGGCCGGGTCTTGGTAGATTTGCAGGGGTATGATACTCCTTCCATTTCAATATGATCGCTTACACAGTGCTCTTTGGGATGTTTAAAGCTTTGGAAATCTTTTTGCAACCAAATCCGGTTTTGAACTTCTGCACAACAGTATCATGGACCTGCCTGTTGTGTTCCTTGGTCTTCATGATGCTATCTGCGCTTTAAACAGAACACAGACAATCACAGAGCAGGTGCATTTATACGGAGACTTGATTATACACAGGTGGCTTATATTTATCATCATCAGTCATTTAGGACAACATTGGATCATTCAGACATCCTCAATGAACTTCTGGAGTGAGTTTGCTGCACTGAAAGTAAAGGGGATGAATAATATTGCACGCCCCAATTTTCAGTTATTTATTTTTTAAAAAAGTTTAAAATAAGCAATAAATTTCATTCAACTTCCCAATTGTGTCCCACTTGTTGATTTTTGACTTGTTGACTTGACAAAGGCTACACTCCAGTAGCCGAAACGCGTTGCTGTTGTGTCAACATCCACGGAGGACTATGTCTTAACTGTTCATATGTTTATATGATCGTTTTATTGGAAACCAAGTAAAATAAAGCACCTGGAAATTTACTGACGTATCTCTCCTCCTTGCGCTGGGCAGAACTCTTTCCTTTTCATTATACTCAGGTAACAGCACCTGCAGCCCGAGCAGCAGAGGGAATTCTGAGCACATGGAATGGGTGAGCTGAAAGTTTTTCATATTACTTGTTGATTTTTCACCATAACATTATTATTTTTATCTTTATGTTTGAAGCTTGAAATGTGGGAAAAGGATGAAAAATTCAACGGGGCCGAATACTTTCGCAAGGCACTGTATATATCAGATATATAACAGAATGGGGGACATATATACTAGGATAGGGGACATGTATACCAGGATAAGGGACATGTTTACCATGATTTAAGTAATATGTACCAGAATGAAGGCCATATTTACTAGGATTTGGGACTTATATAACGGAAAGGGGGATATATATATATATATATATATATATATATATATATATACACACACACACAAACAAACACAGTACAGACCAAAAGTTTGGACACACCTTCTCATTCAAAGAGCTTTCTTTATTTTCGTGACTCTGAAAATTGTAGATTCACATTGAAGGCATCAAAACTATGAATTAACACATGTGGAATGAAATACTTAACAAAAAAGTGTGAAACAACTGAAAATATGTCTTCTATTCTAGGTTCTTCAAAGTAGCCACCTTTTGCTTTGATTACTGCTTTGCACACTCTTGGCATGCTCTTGATGAGCTTCAAGAGGTAGTCACCAGAAATGGTTTTCACTTCACAGGTGTGCCCTGTCAGGTTTAATAAGAGGGATTCCGTATAAATGGGGTTGGGACCATCAGATGTGTTGTGCATAAGTCTGGTGGATACACAGCTGATAGTCCTACTGAATAGACTGTTAGAATTTGTATTATGGCAAGAAAAAAGCAGCTAAGTAAAGAGAAACGAGTGGCCATCATTACTTTAAGAAATGAAGGTCAGTCAGTCCGAAAAATTGGGAAAACTTTGAAAGTGTCCCCAAGTGCAGTGGCTAAAACCATCAAACGCTACAAAGAAACTGGCTCACATAAGGACCGCCCCAGGAAAGGAAGACCAAGAGTCACCTCTGCTGCGGGGGATAAGTTTATCTGAGTCAGCAGCCTCAGAAATCGCAGGTTAACAGCAGCTCAGATTAGAGACCAGGTCAATGCCACACAAAATTCTAGCAGCAGACACATCTCTAGAACAACTGTTAAGAGGAGACTTTGTGCAGCAGGCCTTCATGGTAAAATAGCTGCTAGGAAACCAATGCTAAGGACAGGCAACAAGCAGAAGAGACTTGTTTGGGTTAAAGAACACAAGGAATGGACATTAAACGAGTGGAAATCTGTGCTTTGGTCTGATGAGTCCAAATTTGAGATATTTGGATCTAACCACCGTGTCTTTGTGCGACGCAGAAAAGGGGAACAGATGGACTTTACATGCCTGGTTCCCACCGTGAAGCATGGAGGAGGAGGTGTGATGGTATGGGGGTGCTTTGCTGGTGATACTGTTGGGGATTTATTCAAAATTGAAGGCATACTGAACCAGCATGGCTACCACAGCATCTTGCAGCGGCATACTATTCCATCCGGTTTGCGTTTAGTTGGACCATCATTTATTTTTCAACAGGCCAATGACCCCAAACACACCTCCAGGCTTTGTAAGGGCTATTTGACTAAGAAGGAGAGTGATGGGGTGCTACGCCAGATGACCTGGTCTCCACAGTCACCAGACCTGAACCCAATCGAGATGGTTTGGTATGAGCTGTACCGCAGAGAGAAGGCAAAAGGGCCAACAAGTGCTAAGCATCTCTGGGAACTCCTTGAAGACTGTTGGAATACCATTTCTGGTGACTACCTCTTGAAGCTCATCAAGAGAATGCTAAGAGTGTGCAAAGCAGTAATTAAAGCAAAAGGTCGCTACTTTGAAGAACCTAGAATATAAGACATATTTTCAGTTGTTTCACACTTTTTTGTTAAGTATTTCATTCCACGTGTTAATTCATAGTTTTCATGCCTTCTACAGTTTTCAGAGTCATGAAAATAAAGAAAACACTTTGAATGAGATGTGTCCAGACTTTTGGTCTATACTGTAATATATATATATATATACATATATATATATGTATATATATATATATATATATATATATATATATATATATATATCATGATGTCAAAGGGAGAAAAAAAACTATGTAATGGATGCGCTTACTAGATCTGATGTGCACATCCATTAAGTATTAGCTTTTCTCCTCTTGACAGTTTGTGTTCTATACAGGATGCAACACCAATTTATTGATTGGTATTATAGCTGTGCACCCTTTCATCGCAGGTTACATATAGTATATACCAGGATGGACCTAGGATGGGGGACATCTGTACCATGATGGGAGGCATGTATACCAGGATTGGGGACATGTATACCAGGATTGGGGACATATATAACAGGATTGGGGACATATATACCAGGATGAGGGGTATATATAACAGTATATACCAGGATAGGAGATATACATATCAGAGTGGGGGACATATTTATCAGGAAGGGGCCCAGGATGGGGGACATTAGTACATAAAGAGAGGGGGACAACACATATGTCTTTATAGGATTTAGAAAGCTACAAGAGCCCATACAAGTGACTAATATAAGGGGAAAGGGTGGGCCCAGGCCCAAATTTTGCACAGAGGCCCATTGGACTTTAGTTACGCCACTGGCGGTAGAGGTTGCCATTGTAAACACTGGTTGTTTATCTAGCTTATGGCTGTCAAAATATGGGGCTGTGATGCATATGGATTGTTGCGGTTGTTATTATATTCAGACTGTGAATGTCATTATTTGGCTATGTTCACACAAAGGTTCTTGAAGTATTCAAAAGACAATGATTTTTTCAACCACTTCAGGAAGCATTCTTTTCATGGGGAGTTCTTTTGGCAGACTTTTGATCTGACACTGCATTTTTGGAGCAGATTCCATCAGAAGTGGCGTCAAACAAGTGGCATGAACTTTTTCCTTTTCCACCAGGAGTTTTTCAAAACCTCTTCAGCAAAAATGAAAATCTAAGAAACAACATTTTTCTATAATTTGTTAGGAAGATTTTAGAACAGATTTTCACTAAAATCCTCCCCAAAAAAACCTGTGTGTGAACATAGTCTAAGTGAACATCCACACAGGGCGGGTTTGCTGCGGAATTTTGAGCTGGTTCTTCACAAATTTTGCTGCAAATACACAAACACAATTCCCATTTTTGCTGCAGACTTGAACCGTATTTCACCCTGTGCATTGCATAAAAATCTGTAGAAGGAATTGACATTCATGCTTCACAGATTTTTTTTTTTGTCACAGCGTTTGGCGGAAATTTAGTAAATCTGTCAAACTACTGTAATACGTTGTCCGAATCCGGCAGTATATACTGAACGATACCGATGAACAACACTAGGGCCGGTGTCACGTGTGCAACATTCATGGTCCGAGTAATGACAGTGATGTCTGAAAGTGCTGGGGTCTCAAAAACCCAAATAAGGCTATGTGCGCACGTTGCGTCGGAGTACCTGCAGTTTATTCTGCACGTTTCCTTCCCTTGGTTTTTGACCAAATGGCTTTTGACCATTTTTTAGCGCTAAAAACGCATGCGTTTTTACCGCGTTTTTAGTGCGTTTTCAGCGCTTTTTACCTACGTTTTC
This sequence comes from Anomaloglossus baeobatrachus, assembly GCF_048569485.1. Classification (NCBI taxonomy): domain Eukaryota; kingdom Metazoa; phylum Chordata; class Amphibia; order Anura; family Aromobatidae; genus Anomaloglossus; species Anomaloglossus baeobatrachus. The sequence goes on along the minus strand of NC_134357.1, from coordinate 83,450,331 downwards.
ACCTGCGTTTCTGCAGATGCGTTTTGTAGATCAAGACACTGAGAAATAAAGTTGAAATAGTCAAAAAGAATGAAAAAAGAGAAAAAAAGTATAAAATTAACTTTTAATAAAACTATATGTAAAATTATCAATTTTAATGATATAATAGTGGTTATGCACATTTTAACAGAAAAATAGGTAAAGTTTATTATTTTTTTACATTTAAATTTTCGGTTATTGTGTGTGTGTAAAGGAACATTAGAACCCTTTAATTTTTGCCCAGAAAAGCATGCGTTTTTGGAGCCAAAAACGCAGTGGAAAAGCAGGTAAAAAGCATGAAAAACGCAGGAATTGTGATTTTGGTTGCATTTTGCCATTTCTCATTGACTCCAATGTTAAGGAAATGCTGCAGAAATGGCAAAAAAACAACTGACATGCTGCTTCTTTTTCAGCATGGTTTTTGACCACAAATATGCAAATTAAACGCTGCAGAAAAAAAAGCAAAGTGCAGACAGGATTTCTGCTTTTCCCATTGACTTTGCTGGAAAACAAAAACGCATGCATTTTAGCACAAAAACGCTGCTGCTAAAAACGCTGCAGAAACGCGGTAAAAAACGCAACGTGCGAACATAGCCTAAAAGTCTCATATATGCCTATGAGTCTGTTGATTTCATGTAAGGAGAACTGACATGCTGTTCATATGTGGATGTGTGAAACCTGCCCGTCTTTCCTTGTTCCTCAGTAAGGGCTCATGTGCATGTAACTGCTGAATATTCTGCAGCGATTTGACAGCACATGTGCGCGTCAAATCGCTGCAGAAACACTGCATAATGGATGTGTGACGCCCTGGGCAAGCCAGGGGTCACAGGTCATTGCACCCACACACCCTACATCCCAGTTAGGCACATCAAAGCTAACCAAAATCCTTGTTGCCTTCCTCCAGAGGCTGGGGTTCACACCAGGGGGTGGGCCAGGCGGTTGGCTCCGCCCACCGAGGAGGACACAGCTCTGGAGGCGGGAAAACCCAGGAGTTGAGCCCAGGCAGGGCTAGAGTGAAGTTGAGTTTAGGAGGTAAAGGAGTAAACAAGTAAAGTGAAAGAAAGGTGAAAGGTGACAGAAAGAAAGCTGCAGAGAGAGTCCAGCTGTGTGCAGGACAGGGTCAGCAAGGTCAGCAACGGCGGTGACTGTCTGGAGGGGTGACCGTTTGGAAGTTCCTGGAAGGACCGCGGACGGGTGGTGGCCCGGCGGTCTGGAGCAGCGTACCAAAGGACAGTCAGCACCAGGGCAGGGGCCTCTCAGACCCCGGCAAGGCTTGGAGTCGCCAGAATTTGCCAAATCCGTCAGTGAAGGGGACGTAGATCCCCCAACAACCAAGTCCCGATTGAAGGCAACAGCCCAACCATAATAGCAGAGACACCGCCACCACCAGGGCACCAGTTTCTGAGGGCCAGCGCCTGCGGGCAAAGAGTAGAGCTCCTCCGGTCCAGCTTGAAGCCGGGGAGCGGGTTACCGGTGGGAACCCATCGATACCAACACAGACATAAAGGTGCAAGGAAAAGGGACATCACCGTCACCTACTGGGAGAGCAAGTGCAGCCGTCCGTGGGAACCGTCTGACCAGCCGTGTGGTTTACCGTAAAACTGTGTCAACGTCTCAGGCTGAGTGAGTACCACAGTGGCGCAAGGCACAGCGCTGCCCCCGCGTCCCTGCGCCCACCAGGCCCTGCATCTCCCTTCTCATCACCGGGCCCCGGGATCACCAACCCCTACCCACGGAGGGGCAACACAACACCTAGCTGCTTCGCATCACCATCCCCGGGAGCCCCATATTGAGCAGCGGTGGTGAAATCACCACAACCGTGGGTGGCGTCACGGACAATAAACAATCCCCACACCCAACAAACCCCTTTCACTCACGGGCGAGGAGTGCCGCTTGAGAACCCCCGGGATCCGGCTCACAGCTCGAGCCACCACTGAGCAGCAGCTGCCGGACCCGAGCAGAAGGGGGTGAGCGTAGTGTGCTGACACCCTCCTCCCCGCCCGCGACAGATGCAGTTTTTCTGTACAAAAAAAGCCGATTTCATGCGCTCGGGACGCTGCCCTCACCATAGACAGAGTGGGAGCTGCATCCATAGCGCACAAATTAATTGACATGCTCATTTTATGAACGCACGGATTTGGGTAAAAATTTTAGCACCCAAATCGCTGCGTTCATAAAAGCATCGTGCGCACGTATCATGCACAATCTTCATAGATTGTGCAGGGGACGCAGGACGCATGCATTTACGCTGCAATGCAATACACAGCGTAAATGCATGCAATTACGCAACATGCGCACGAGCCTTAAGTGTTGGTGTAATATGTTACTAAATTCTCTGTTAATGCTGTAGTAATAGCATATAAGGCAACACCGTCTGCTTCTGATTAAACTATACTTTTTCCTTGTAGTCACTCTTTTCTGTTATTTTCTCTCAGAAGTCCAGGTAAACACCTCAGCGCTCGATGCTCAGCTTCTGCGTCATTCAGTAACTGCCACCTCACCACCGTGCAGGCTGTGTTGTCATGGTAACTATGAGGCCTGTACTTTCCTGAGATCCACCTGACTCCTTTCACTCATGCTTATGTCCAATACTGGGTCGTTAAATAAGGGGAAATGTTAAAAATCCATGAATTTTATTATCTTCTCCAATTTAGAAATTATTTCCTCAGAGAAAACATGAGAACTAATGCAATAATTCAATGACATAAGCAAACGGAGATGTTGCAATGAAGCAGGGAGCAGAAGTAGCAGGAAAAGGCCTCTCTGATGTGCTATAGATGCAACTAATCAATTCATAACTATTTGCAAAATTCCAGTAAAATGGCAGCCAGCTAGCCACCTTTTTTGGGGTTCTTTATAAGACCATGAAGAGGTTAAAAAATAAAAGCCTAAACTCATCTGTCCTAGACCTGCTCTGCTGACCCATCTCCCCACTGAGTCTTCCTTTCATTACCTTTGGTCACTGTCCATTTTTAGGATGTGCTTTCCACCTCATAGAAGAGCATCTAACCTAGTGCTTTTTTCCTTGAAGATTTTGTTGCTGAAAAAAGAAGCAGCATGTCAATTGTTTTTGCGTTTTTTTTTTCTGCGCTTCCATAATCCACTGCAATGCTTTATAAGTACAGTGGATAATATTGCAGCACTTTGCCTCACACACCATGCATACGGCTTGGTGTGTTAGGCTACTTTCACACATCCGGTTTGAGCTCTGCGGCTCAATCCGGCTGTGAAGGCTATGCAACGGATGCGGTGAAAACACCGCATCCTTTGCATAAGTTTTTTACATGCGGCCGGTCCGGTTTTTGCCGCTTGCGGCATGCTACTGAGCATGCGCAGTGGCAAAAACCGCATGCGGCGGACGGATGTTAATGTGTCCCGGCCAACATGGCCCCCGAAGAAGATTCATCTCGAAACGGACGTTACGTTGGGCGAGGGAGGGGACCCGGTACGTGAGCCTCACAACATACTGACGTGGGTAAGCCTGGAATACTTTGCTGCAATAAAATATTCAGCGCTGGGACACATTAACGTGTTATTTATGCTTGAGCGCCATCTAGTGTCCACTCGCTGAATAGCTCTGATTTTCTCTTGATATGCACATAGTCACCTTAGCTTGCACTCCAGCAACGATATTATACGTGGATATTTTCCTGCCCATTATTTGACTGGGTTAGTGATTGCTCTATCGTCCCGTGTCCTCTCCCATTCCTGGGCTTTTTATTCGTGTCCACATTTCTTGCCCTGGTTTCTCTTTTGGATTTTTACCTTAATATGTTTTGCTGAATTTTTGTTCAGGATTAATTATAATGCTATAAACTGTTTTTTGTACTATTGTGACAATAAAATAAATTTATTTATAAGACGGTTGGAGCACTTTTGATAATTGTTCTATGTATATGTATGGGTCAGAAAAACTCCCAGAGGTTTCTGTTTCAGGTTTTCAGTGGTTATTGGGGAGTGACCCGATGAATAAATAATGAGGTCCAGTTTTTCCCCTTCTTTTGTGTCTATTTGCTACAATGTATCAGTTTGCATTCCAAACTTGTTTACATAGACTGAATACATTTGTATCCATTTCTTAGGTTGGTGTCACAGGAGCATAAAAAAATAATACCGATTATCATCCAGGAGAGTAGAACGAGTGAAATCTGGTTGGTATTCCATATGTCATGCAGTGCTGTGCGCGTGTGGGATGATTTTCTTGCTTGGCATCCGTATGCCTTTTTTTCTCAGCAACTATTATCCTACAATCACTTACAGGACCATTTACAGTGTTTTATGCTCCAGAATGGTAATGTATCCTTAAAAAACAGGTGGCACACGGATGATCTGTGTGCTGTCCGTTTTTTTTCCCTTGCACCCATATGGGTACTTTACACGTTGCAACATAGCTAGGATCGGCTAGCAATGTCAAGCGCGATAGCACCCGCCCGTTTTTGACCGTTTTGCGCTCGTTCATCGTCGCTCCTAGGATTTACACATTGCGATGTCGCTACCGGCGCCGGATATGCATCACAACAACCGTGACCCTGACGATATTTCGGTAGCGATGTCGCAACGTGTAAAGTACCCCATAGACTTGCATTTGCGAGTCTCAGCCAATTTATGCATCCACTCTCAGCATGCTGCTAGTTTATTCTAATCCCAGATACAGGTGAGGAAAAAAAAAATTGCAGATCTGCTGTGCCTCATTGAATAACATTGGCCTGAGTGCAATGCAATGTTTTCTCGCATTAAAACGCTCATGAAATGCCAAGTCTTAAAATTCTTGTGCAACCTCGCATCAATTTTGAGAAATTTCAATGCATTACATGCCATGTTTCTGGTGAAAACACACACGTTTTTCCTTGCACAAGCTCAACTTTTAATTTTCAGTCATCCTTGGGCTCGTGGGTGAAGAATAGCTACTATAGTCTCCTATCCACTGCCCACTCATAAGTGGATATCCTGCAGCTCCTTTTTTCTCTGTAGGACATCATCACTAACAATAGCAGCATAGAGGCAACAACTACTGAGCAGTGGAGCTGTGATGGCGTGAAATAAACTGTGTATCTGTCTGCCCATGTCTTGCTTCAGCAGCTTTCTCCTCCACTATCCCCTTTTCAATTGACCTGCATAAAACATTGAATAACCTAATCCTTCAAAGAACTCAAACTATTTTCTGTTTCAACATAAATTGTAGCAGTTTTTGATATGTGAATGAGCAAGTTTCGAGGGGAGGAAGTAACTTATAAGTGCAGAAGAAAGCATATTTCGATACATATGTTCCAAAGTTTCTTATATTTGCATGTCCAATTGTTATATGCAAATTGTTGAATGGAGGCTGATAAACTTATAATAGAAGCCCTGTCCCTCTGTTTAACCACAGAGGTGTGACAGTCAGTATTGACTTCAGGATCCGTGGGGTTAATCGTCCAGGATCACCATTTCTATGTGGGCACACACTTGTCTGCAGGTATAATTCCAAATACTGTAGAAAAATACCCGAGTTTTTTTTCACTGGATTGAACATGGAAAAACAGTAATGTTTTCCGTCAAGTATTTCAACCTCATAAGCGTATAGAACTTGTGAACTCTTATGGCCTTTATTTTTAAATAATACATTGCTACACTATTCATATATAGTAAGTAGCACTGCTTGTAATATGTTATTAAGTATGCATCTGACTCCGAATTCACAAAATGCTATAATTTACACCAGGTTGTGACGTAAATTATATTAATATGTCTTGTGTCAAGTGGCTCAGCTCTGTTCTAAAAAGCCCTGGAGCTGATTTGTCTACTAAAAGCCGCTGGCACGAATAAGCTCTTATATACAGTATTCTCGAATACTGTATATAAGTGCCAAAGCCGCACTGTATAACATAAATAACATGTTTTATTTAACTTCCCTGCAAGGCGGTCAGGTCTGATGGGCATCATTGGTCTCGGGTCCAGCGCCTCCTTTCTTCTTGCAATTGCCGTCCTCCTTCCCAGCTCCGTGTTGTTGACATATCCTTCGTCATCCACAGAGGTCTCCATGTGCTCATGTGCTGCTCAGAGCACAGCAAAGTACTGTAATGCGCAGGCACGGGAAAGGTCAAAGAACTCCTACGCATGCGCACTAAAATTCTTTGATCTGCCCTCAGCAGGGCAGAGAGAAGTGTGTGTGCTCAGGAGCGCAACGGAGGACACTGTGTAGATGACATAAGACGCATCATCCACACGGAGCAAGAAGGAGGACGGTGATGGAAGGAATAGAGGAGGCGCCGGACCAAGACCAGCAACCCATTGGACCCAACTGCAGGTGAGTATATTAAAAGATGTTTTTTTATCTTATACAGATTGGCCAGGGCTCTTATATACTGTATTCTGGAATGCTGTATATAAGACCCTACTGGTGGTGGCCGCATCTTATAGGGATAAATCTGGTGACAGGTTTCCTTTATTACATTTCCCCCATAAACCTGAAGGCTAAAAGTGAAGCTATCATCTTGAAACTGCTGTCTATTCTATTTTATATAGGTGGGGAAGCTAAGCAGATTCATATACAAGATTGTGTGGTGGGATATGATTCAGTGTAATTTATGTGCAGTGTCATACTGGGGGGCCTAGGGTGCACCAATAGAACTGACTTTAGGGGCCCACACTAAATTTCCATGCTCAGGCCAGATTCACACTCATGTTGTAGTATTTGGTAGGAGGCTCAGTCATAAGTTCCTTTATATTTACTGGAAGAACAGATGCAATGTGCTGCACAATTTGTTTTCTGTTAAAAAGATGGCCACCCTAACTAAAGCAAAAAAGACCTGAACCCTGATATTCAATGGGTTCTGTCCATCACCATTTGTGTCTTTAATTTGGTGACAGATCTATTTCTGTTAAGAGTTTAATTTTTCTGCTCCCATAATAATAAAAGAAGAAAAAAAAAAGAACCATGAAGCCAATGTTATCCTAGCTATACGCAGGAATTCAGGATGCAGTTTTTTGTTTAGTTTCACAGACTCATATCTTTTCTATTTTTGACTTTACATAAGGACTTTATTTTTTAAATGCCATCAGCTGAAGGTGCATATCATTTAAAAAGGTTATCCCCTATCAATGATGATTATTGCTCCATAGACTCAGGGACACAAAAAAAGCCCTGACCTTCTAGGTTATGTGCATATGACGTCTTTAAGGCACCAACCTACCTGCATTGTTTTTCCTATATAAAGAGACGTCAGGAACACGACAGATGTGGTTTTTTTAGATGTCCTTTTTTAATATTGTGATTTGTAAGTGTTAATAGTGAGCTTCTTCCAAACAGAACATGCCACAAAAAATAGACTGTGGACTTCTTTTTACCATTTTTCATCTTTGAAAACTTAAGTGGCTATAAAAAGTTTTTTTGCCGGTTTGCCGGATTCGGCGCATGCCAGTGCAATGTATACAGTACAATGGCAGTGCGACAAGCGCCGGTCACATGCTGTCATGTGACCTGGAAGTTGCAGCGCTGCCATTGTACTGTATCACACTGTACTGGAGTCTGCCGAATGCGGCAATCCGCAAAACCGGCGAAAAGCCGGATGTGTGAAACTGGCCTTAGGCTATGTGCGCACGTAGCGTAGTGTCCATGCTGCAAATTCTGCAGCGATTTGGGCAGTGCATGTGCGCTTCAAATCGCTACAGAAACACTGCGTAATGGATTCAGTGAGTTTGCAGAATAGATGCCGATTTCATGTGCTCTGGATGCTGCCTCTCCCATAGACAGAGTGGGAGCAGCATCCAAAGCGCATGAAATAAGTGACGTTGCTTTTTTAAACGCAGAGATTTTGTCAAATTTTTTACTCAAAACGCTGCGTTAAAAAAAGCATTGTGCGCATGGATTTGTCATGATTCTCATAGACTTTGCTTGGAAAGCAAAACGTATGCATTTTGGCAATGTGATGCTGCAGCTTAAAATGCTGCGGAAACGCTAGAAAAACGCTACGTGCGCACATAGCCTAACTGTCCCTGTATACACTAGCATAGATAAAGAGATCTTTACAAAAAGTATTTCTAAAGATCCTTTATCATATGCTAATGAGCGCAGGGACTAGACACAAGGGCGTTAGTTCCTGCACTCATTCCACCCTCTTAGCATGTTAGCACGCCCACGAGTGTCCTAACATGCCATTCAATGTAGCATCACCAGTGGGGCCGCGCGTACCTGTGTTCACTGATCTGGATGCCCGGCACTTCGGGCATGTGCAGTATAAAGTCGGGTGTATGCGTCCCGACTTCAGAGAGGTCTAGCGCGCATGAACGGAAGTGCCGAGACTTCTGATCAGCGGACACAGGTACGAGCGGCCCAGCTGGTGATGCTACATTGAATAGCATGTTAGCATGTGGGCATACTACCAAGTGACAGAGGATAGAAGGATAAAAGAGGGTAGTGGGTAAGAGACAGAACACATCAAGCTCCAGTACTCACTTCGGGTCCTGCACTTTGTAGCCTCCCCTCCCCTTCTTGCTAGTGCCGACTACAGAATTTAGTTATAAATCTGAAAATAAGGAGCGCTGATAGTGTAACACCAAAACGATCGGTGGGGTATACCTGAAAATATACACTCACCTGGATCAGTTGTGATAGTCACAACCACTAGTACGCATGAGATAATGGCGTCTGCTGCAGCCCCACAAGGATGAGCATACAAGATGGGGTAGAGAAGGGGTTAATGCCGCGCATCAGTCGAATGAAGATGTAGAATGTTGATGAAGATAAATATTTTATACACGTAAATATGCATTTTTCCAGCACACTTTCTCTTTGTGGCGCTGATGACTTGCTGATACACACTGCTTTCTTTGTTCTGCTCACTTTAAGTGTTCTAATCACAATCTGGAGACTCTAATAATAAGTCTGCTTGATTCACTTTTTTCTTCTGCCCCTTTTTTGGTTCTTCTTTTCTTGTTTTTTGGACTTTATTGTGGAATTCATGATGGTGATCACCACTAAAACGGTGACTTGAATTATAAATGTAGAGCTACCACCCACATAAGGGTTCTAGTCATTTCACATACGTATGCACATTTTTGTTTTTTGCTTTTTCTCATTTTATTTTTTTTCCTTTATTAATTTTTAATTACTACATATTCACTTGTTTTTTTGCACAATGATATGTTATCTTCAAATATATGTGAATTTGATGTACCAATGTGAATTTGCCATGTCATGCAGCTGGAAGATCCTCCCGCTGAATTTTTTTCTCTCAGTAGGCGGTTCTCTCTTCACCAGTTGTGTATATATCTGTCATCTTCATGTATGCTTTACTTGTTGTTGATATACTGGTCCTGAGGAAGAGGTTTTCACCTCGAAACGCGTAGACCTATGAAATAAATGAAATAAAAGAATACTTATCTTCATTAACATTCTACATCTTCATTCGGCTGATGCGCGGCATTAACCCCTTCTCTACCCCATCTTGTATACAGAATTTAGTTGGTATAGCAGTACAGAAGAGAGAGGGACACAATCTCTGAGTTTGTTCTCTTAAGGGCCATTTACACGCTGCGACATCGCTAACGATATATCATCGGGGTCATGGTGTTTGTAACGCACATCCGGCGTCGTTAGCAACATCGCAGAGTGTGACAGGCTGGAGCGACCTTAAATGACCGCAAAAGAGGCAAAAATCGTTTTTCTCTGAGAGATTGTTTAATTACCAAAAATCATTGTCAGGTCAGTAGCGATCGCTATGTGTGACACCGCAGGAGCGACGAACATCTCCTTACCTGCACCTCCACCGGCAATGAGGAAGGAAGGAGGTGGGCGGCATGTTCCAGCCGCTCATCTCCGCCCCTCCTCTGCTATTGGATGGCTGCCGTGTGACATCGCTGTGACGCCGCACGAACCTCCCCCTTAGAAAGGAGGCGGATTGCCGGACACAGCGACGTCGCAGGGATGGTAAGTCCGTGTGACGGGTGTAAGCGATGTTGTGCGCCACGGGCAGCGATTTGCCCGTGATGCACAACCGACGGGGGTGGGTACGCTCACTAGCGATATCGGTACCGATATCGCAGCGTGTAAAGTACCCTTTAGTCCTGCAGCACATTTCATACAGCCTGAGACTCCTCCACAGCAGGTCTTTTCTGGTGAGCAGGGTGTAATGCTATAAGACTCTGGGAGCAGGGTAGTGAGTGCATTGCAAGGGGAATGGCTGTTCTGAGCCACACTCCATTTCGCTATGCTACCCAGAGACTCCTGCTGACGGAGAGTGGGGGGGAGACCCAACCGCTGCAAAATTCTCTGACACTGCAGTCTGACCGTGCTCAGCCTCTGATTCCACATCTCTCCAAGTCAACAGGCAATACTGGAACTGGCATACAGTGACAAAGATACATCTATCTTCAACTCATTTCTCTTCTACAGATAGATAGGGTAAGGTGAAGCTTAAAGGAAATCTGTCAGCAGGTTTTTGCTACCTCATCTAAGAGCTTCATGATGTAGGCCAAGAGGTCCTGAGTTGCATCACTTAGGTTAGTGGTTGTAGCCATTCCAATACAGTGATAGAGTTGAGATTTTGCATGTAGCAGAGCTTTGCAAGCTGCTCCTGCCCACACCAGGTTTGAGTGTCCATTTCCACAAACAGAAGCTGCTAATCATAGAAGGGAGCAAGTTGGACTAGATCTCACATGCTCCTCAGACTCACTAATGATAAAGATAAGAGGCCTATACTAACATTGCAGGTAAACAAAAAAAGACTGTGAGATCAGATAAGCCGGACTGAATTCTTTGTTTTAACTCTTGCAGCATGCTGTCTTCAGGTTACATTGCAGAAAACTGGTGACAGAGTCCCTTAAAATCAGGCATGCAGCTTATGTGCTGTATGCTGAGATGCGAGACAGTTGGAGACAGGGGCCTACCGAGCATTCACTGATTTCTCGGTGGGTCACTCCAAGCCTGCTTGTTGTATGTTATTCATTTAAAACCCTCTCTATGTGAATGTCCATACCGAGCTGTTAGTCCCTAATTGCCTAATAAGTGCAGCTCACTGGACTAAGACAGAACAGTCATTTACTTGAACACAATACAAATTATACTGAATCGATTCCAACAAAGCTATACATCAATCTTCTCAGCTCCTTGTTCTATAAACGGTTGCCTTCAGATCAGGCTTTCCCTTTAAGAGTATATAGATTCTTACTAAATCAACCCCATATAATGTCACCCAGAACAAACAAAGAATTAAATCTCTTTAACATTAAGAGAAATAATAACACAAGACTGTCATAAATGTCACAGGTGATGTTCATGTTCCCAAGGTGGAAATATTGATTTTGTGACTCACAACACACGCTGTGGAGAACACATCAGATGATGTTTGCTAATGACAAATGTGCAAATATTGTAGAGCTATTACAGTTTTAAAAACACACACAAATATAAAAATTTGATGTAATGTATTTTAAACTCTTTTTTTTGTAGTTTATTCGAGTAGTTATTTAATATGACTTACTGTAGTAAATTAGATTGTGAGCCCCAATGGGTACAGAGTTGCTGATGTATGTAAAGCGCTATGGAATTAATAGCACTATATAAGTTAATAAATATTATTATTATTATTATTATTACTACTGAGCTTGAGAAGTTATCAGGCAACTTTCAAAGGCTAGGTATGTAGACCAATACCTATGGGTTCAAATCTATCTTATGTAATCATTTATGCTACAAGCAAAGAAATAATATCTGTCAGAAAGGCAAAAAAAAAAGTTACAAAAACATTTGACCTCCCGATATTGCATTAAAGGTGTTTTCCAGATTTAGCACGAAGGTCTGTAGTTACTCTATGTGACTGCAGACTTGTGAATCCTCACATCGCGCATAGCGACAACTGTCAGGATTCTCTGACACTGGGGCAAGACCAGGCGGTCATATAACCATGAGTACTGTAAGTGATATGCATTCTTCAGGTTATTTCTGATTAGATGTGTGTGGCCTCACTCAATTCACCTGTATTTTGTGAGGCCGCGCACGTCAAGTCAAAATGTGTCTGGCGTATGCATATTGCATAATTGTGGCCATTGTGGAGAATCCTTATAGCGCTAGATATGCATGATGGGAGGATTGACAACTCTGCAGTCACGTAGAGCGACTGCAGACTTTCATACCAAACCTGGACATCCTCCCCAGTGCAAAAAAAAAAGAAAGAAATAATAGCAATGGCATAATAGGAAAGAAGTTTAAAGTCTGATAAGGCTAGTTTCACACTTGCGTTGAACGGCATCCGTTGCATTGCGTTGTGTAACGGATGCAATGGATGTGTTGCATATAGTGGCACAACGGATGCTACGGATCCTGCAAAACAACGGAATCCGTTTTGATTTTTTATTTTTTTTTTTTACAGTTTTACCGGCGGCAGACTATTGTGAACGATCAGCTGATCGCTCCCAGTAGCCGGCCGCTGAGTGATCAGCTGATCACTCCCTGCAGCCGGCCACCGGGTGATCAGCTGATCGCTCCCTGCAGCCAGCCCGCCGAGTGATCAGCTGAGCGCTGTCACTTGCCGGCCGCCGGGTGATCAGCTGATCGCTCCCTGCAGCCGGCCGCCGGGTGATCAGCTGAGCGCTGTCACTTGCCGGCCACCGGGTGATCAGCTGATCCCTCCCTGCAGCCGACCGCCGGGTGATCAGCTGAGCGCTCCCTGCAGCCGGCCGCCGGGTGATCAGCTGAGCGCTGTCACTTGCCGACCGCCGGGAGATCAGCTGATCGCTCCCTGCAGCCGGCCGCCGGGTGATCAGCTGAGCGCTCCCTGCAGCCGGCCGCCGGGTGATCAGCTGAGCCCTGTCACTTGCCGGCGCCCGGGCATGCCGGCAGCCGGTCGCTCAGCTGAGCGCTGTCACTTGCCGGCGCCCGGGCATGCCGGAGGGCGGGCGCTCAGTTGAACGTTCGGCCACCGCGAGCCAAAATAAAGTTTGTGATTTCAAAAAAAAAAAAAAAAGCATGCGCACTGAAATCCAGAGGATTCCGCTGCTCAAAACAACATTACATGCTGCGTTCCTCCCGCTGGGCGGAAGCAACTGAGCGTCGCCCAGCGGAAGCAACGCAGGTCCTTTTGGTACAATCCGTCATCCATACAAGTCTATGGGAAACAGCGGAATCCGTTAACGGATTCCGCTGTTTTCCAAAAGGGCGTATTGTAACGGAAGGAAAACAACGCAAGTGTGAAAGTACCCTAAAGGGGGCTTTACACGCTGCGACATCGCTAATGCGGAGTCGTTGGGGTCACGGAATTTGTGACGCACATCCGGCCGCATTAGCGATGTTGCTGCGTGTGACACCGATGAGCGATTTTGCAGCGTTGCAAAAACGTGCAAAATCGCTCATCGGTGACATGGGGGTCCATTCTCAATTATCGTTACTGCAGCAGTAACGATGTAGTTCGTCGCTCCTGTGGCAGCACACATCGCTATGTGTGACGCCGCAGGAACGAGGAACCTCTCCTTACCTGCCTCCCGGCCGCTATGAGGAAGGAAGGAGGTGGGCAGGATGTTCCGGCCGCTCATCTCCGCCCCTCCGCTGCTATTGGGCGGCCGCTCAGTGACGTCGCTGTGACGCCGCACGGACCGCCCCCTTAGAAAGGAGGCGGTTCGCCGGTCACAGCGACGTCGCCGGGCAGGTAAGTATGTGTGATGCGTCTGCGCGATGTTGTGCGGCACGGGCAGCGATTTGCCCGTGTCGCACAACAGATGGGGGCGGGTACCCACTCTAGCGATATCGGGACCGATATCGCAGCGTGTAAAGTAGCCTTAAGGCTGCTTTCACACTTCTGTCTTTTACCATCAGTTGCAATCCGTTGCTTAGAGAAACAACTGAATCCTGCAAAATAGTTTGCAGGATTCAGTTTTTTCCCATAGACTTGTATTAACGACGGATTGCAACTGATGGCCCTGCCTTGCATCCACTATGCGACTGATCAGTCATGGAATTACTGACCGCCGTGCGGAAGCAACGCAGAATGTAACTTTTTTGTAGCGTCGAAAAAACGCAGTGCTTAGGATTCCGTCGGCGTCCGTTGTTGGTTATAATGGAAGCCTATGGAATCGATCCAATCCGTCAAATGACGCATTCTGTCGACGATTCTGTCTTTTAGGAACAGAGCATGCTCAGATGTGTAAATTCCTTTCTGGTTAGAAAATCTCTCTCTCTCTCTGTATGACAGTCGGTTGGTCTCTATCTGTCGATGTCAGTCTCTCTCTCTGTCGGTCTATCGGTCAGTTAGTCTCTCCCTCTCACCCCCTCTCTCATACTCACCGATCATCGCCGCGGCGCTGCACAGCTGTCACACTGCTCTGGCGGCTTCTCCTGGTTTTGAAAATGCCGGCCGCTCATTATTCCATCTCGTATTCACTGCTTCCCCCGCCCACCGGCACCTATGATTGGTTGCAGTCAGACGAGCCTCCATGCTGAGTGACAGCTGTCTCACTGCAACCAATCACAGCCACCGGTGGGAGGGTCTATATCTTGCAGTTAAATAAATAAATAATTTAAAAAAATGGCGTGCTTTGCCCCGCAATTTTGATACTAGCCAAGGTAAAGCCACTCGGCTGAGGGATGGTATTCTCAGGGTGGGGAGCCCCACGTCATGGGGAGCTCCCCAGCCTAAATATATCAGCCAGCAGCTGTATGGAAATGCCAAATCTATTAGATGCGACAGTCCTGGGACTCTACCTGGCTCATCCCGATTGCCCTGATGTGGTGGCAATTGGGGTAATAAGGAGTTAATGGCAGCCCATAGCTGCCAATAAGTCCTAGCTTAGTGAAGCCAGGTGTCTATGAGACACCCCCTCATCACTAAACTGTAGTGAAAATAAAAAAACACAAACACCGAAAAATCCTGTATTTGAAATAAAAGACAAAAAACATCCTCTTTCACCACTTTATTAATCCCCAAATACCCCTGCAGGTCCGACGTAATCAACACGAGGTTCCACGACTCTTTCAGCTCTGCTACATCGGAAGCTGATAGGAGCGGCTGTAGAACACAGCCGCTCACTGTGAGCTCCACGGAGCAACTGAAGTGAGTTGCGCTGTCAGCGGTGACGTCACTCAGGTTACCAGCGGCCACAGCTGGATTCTCTTTGCCAGGTACAAACTGCTATAATGGATCCCTTTTTTTAACGGATCAGTTTCATCAGTTGTACCACAATCTCCAACGCATCCGTCACATCAATCACAAAAAGGATTGTTACAAATATATAACTCCAGCACTCAAATAGGAAAAATGAAAAAAATTCAAGTCCAGATGCAGATGTGCTCAATCATATATTTTATTGAATGGAAAAAGATGTGTGAAAGCAGCCACTGACATGACTCTCAGTGCAGAGCTGGAAACATAGGTGTGCTTGCACGAACCGGCGACTTCTCTGCGCAGGCACAAGATGTTGCCCGGCGATGTGAGTGAAGCAAGTGACATCATCCACATCACCGGGCAAAATCTCGCGCTTGCGCAGAAAACTTGCTGGCTCACGTAGGCACACCTATATTTTCGGCTTTGCCCGCAATAGGGCAGAGCGTGCCTGTGCGAGCTGGGAATATGTGTGCGTAGGCAAAAGACTTTGCCCGCCTACGTGGATGGCATCCGAGGAGCCATCCACTTCAATCAGCACAGGAGGACGGCGAAAGGAGGTACAGGAGGCACAGAATAGGACATTCATCAGACTGGACGGGACAATTTCCATACTGTGCGGGAGATTTTATAAAGGTATTTTTGGGGGCTACAGGGAAGTCAGGGGGTAACGCACACCTTCATGAAATGCCGCACAGGTGCTGCTTAAGGTGCTAGCTTTAGTTTAGAAATCCCAAATCTGGTGACAAGTTCACTTTAAACACATTGAACAGAGGAATGAACTGCTCCATTCAAGGTGCAGTATCTGCTGTCGGGTGCTGCAGAACAGCTACGTATCTCTATTGTCTTTATATCCAGACACCACTAGAGCTAATAACAGCTGAATGGCAGACGTGCTGAGTGTCGGAGGTATACGAATTTATGACTACGGTCGGGGACACACGGGGGACTAATGCGATCCTTGCATGACACTTGGCTCCCGCTGGCAGCACAACGGTAGCCAAGTGTCATGCGAGTGACCTCAGCTGCGGGGGGCGGGCCGGCTCTGAGGAGGGGAGAGCCGGTGCTGAGGAGGAGCGGGCTGGCGCTGCGGAGGTGAGGGAGGGATTTATCACCCTCAATCTTCCGTAGTCGGCTATTGCCAATCTTGCCCTGCACTCGCGGTACACCGGTGTACTGCGAGTGCAGTGCGATTTTTTTCTCGCCCCATAGACTTGAATGGGTGCGAGAGAAACCAGGAACGCATTACAGTTGCAGCATGCTGCAATTGTTTTCTTGGTTCGATTAGGGCTGAGAAAATAATAGTTCATGGGTGCTGACATATAGGCTAATATTGGTCCGAGTGGACTGCAATGTTTTACCGCATTCCACTCGTTCTGATTTTCGTGCCGTGTATCTTACTTGACAACTGTATGTTACCAGTTGGATTTGTCAGTTTATCCATACTCAGGAGCGATAACCAAACAGCACAGTGCAGAGTTATGATACAATGCTTGAGAATTTTAATTTTAAAAGGAAAGCATGTACGAGCATAGTTTCACATTTTGTGTTATAAACATCACAAATATTGATTTACCCATTCGAGCAAGTAAGTATAATCTTAACTTGGACTCTGCATTGTGCCACTCCTCAGCTATTACTCCTAGAAATTTATCAATAGATTAACAATGGATTAACAAACGCAATACTCAGCTGCGATTTTGTCACGGGCGGGGAGGAGGGTGTCAGCACACCGCGCTCACCCCTTCTGCTCGGGTCCGGCAGCTGCTCAGTGGTGGCTGGAGCGGTGGGCCGGATCCCGGGGTTTCTCGAGCGACACTCCTCGCCCGTGAGTGAAAGGGGGGTTTTGGGATGTTGGGATAATGTCCGTGACGCCACCCACGGTTGTGGTGATGTGTAGCACCACCGCTGCTCTATGCGGGGATCCCGGGGATGGTGATGGGGAGCAGCCAGGTGTTGTGTTGCCCCTCCGTGGGTAGGGGATGGTGATCCCGGGACCCGGTGATGGCTTGTGAGGTGCAGGGCCTGGTGGGCGCAGGGACGCGGGGGCAGCGCTGTGCCTTGCGGCACTATGGTACTCACTCAGCCTGAGACTTGGACACAGTTTGTACGGTAAACCAAACGGCTGGTAGGACGGTCCCACAGACGGCTGCTTTGCTTCCCCGGTAGGTGACGGTGATGTCCCTCTTCCTTGCACCTGTATGTACGGATGGTTGCGATGGGTCCCCACCGGTAACCCGCTCCCCGGCTTCAAACTGGGCCAGAGGAGCACTACACTTTGCCCGCAGGCGCTGGCCCTCAGAGACTGGTGCCCTGGCGGTGGCGGTGCCTCTGTTGTACAGGTTGGACTGTTGCCTTCAATCGGGACTTGGTTGTTGGGGGAATCTACGTCCCCTTCACTGACGGATTCGGCAAATTTGGCGACTCCTAGCCTTGCCGGGGTCCGAGAGGCCCCTGCCCTGGTGCTGACTGTCTTTCGGAACACTGCTCCAGACCACCGGGCACACAGCCAACGGGGTCCTTCCAGGAACTTCCAAACGGTCCCCCTCCAGACAGTCACCGCCGTCGCTGACCTTGCTGTTCTGGCCCTACACAAAGCTGGGCTCTCAGGCTTGCACACTCTCTGCTCTGTCACCACTTCTTGCTTTCTTTCCTTCACTTTCACTTCTCTGCTGTTTACTCTAGCCCTACCCGGGCTACTCTGCTGTTGACACAGGCTCACCCTGGGCTCATCTGCCTGACACTTCCTGCCTCCAGAGCTGTGAGCTCCTTGGTGGGCGGAGCCAACCGCCTGGCCCACCCCCTGGTGTGCATCATCAGACTCCTGGAGGAAGGCAACAAGGATTTTTGGTTCAGCTTAGATGTGCCTACCTGGGATGTGGGGTGTGGTGGTGTTGTGACCTGTGACCCCTGGCTTGCCCAGGGCGACACATTCCCCCTTAGCAAAACGCAGACCGTCCGCGGGCTGCCGTCCTACACCGGTTTTATTTTTCTGTAAAAAGGGGATAACAGGGTTAAACAAACATACATAACATTTTTAATAAATTCTTCCCAAGACGGGAGGCACATTTCTTTTAACGTTTCAACGGTATACGGTCACGGTTTCCGCTCTCTCCCACCCAAGTAACCTGGCCCTGATGCTGCCCCTAAAACCCAGGCAGCACCCCTTGACCCACAGTCCAGCACACGGTACCCGAGCGGGATCTGTCCTTCCCTCCAGAGGGTAGCCACCGGTTCCTTTGGCGGCTGGGCCCTGGCCTGCTCTGCTCAGGGCCCTCCCTCCAACCTGCCTCTCCGGAGGCGGCACTGCGGAAAACGGTAACGGTAACCAACATATTTACAAGCCACTAACGTCTGTGGTTGCCCTGCAAGTTCACGGGCTTGTCCATGGATAGTTCCCATGCATTTTTAAACGGTCCCCACGGGGACAACGGTGCCGGCTCCTGCCGGTTGCAAATCACAGCAGACAATCAGGTGAAAACTCGGATAATCATCTTTCTTCATTGGCAGAACTTTCAAACTTTTCAAACAAACAACCACTCCTTCACATTTGCGAACCCCTTTTACTCATAGAACGGTCTCCCTGTACCTAAGTGGGGGTCTACCTAGGTTGGAACGGGTGGACCTTCGGGGCCCGGTGTCAGTGTTGCTAGACAGTGGGGTAGAGGGAACAATCGGTTCCTCCTCCCTGCTATAGTGTGGAGCAGGCGGAGGTGTAGGGGGGCTGGGTACAGGTTCATCCCTGGGCACTGGCACTGGTTCTGGCTCACGGTTAACCGCTTCCACTACTTCTTCATCCACGGGTTGTGGGAACAGTATTACTGGAAGAATCACCGCGCCGTTCTGTGTAGGCCAGTTTGCTGGGAAGTCACCCATTACAGTGTGGATTACCTCTGCTGCCTTCTCCACGGGTGGAGGAACCGGTACTTCAGCCTCTGCCTTCAACGCTGGGGGGCATTTTTTTAGATGGTCCCGGGAAACGGTGGCCAGGGTGCCCCCTTGGTCACGACTGATCTGTTAGGTCTTCCTATCTCCCCATTCTGTGGGTTGTATGACGTAAGGGACTTGCTCCCACTGATCATCCAGCTTGTGGGCTTTTCTCTTCCGTTTCAGCACCACATCTCCTGGCTGGAAAGGACCTGCGGGCGCCTTCTGATTGAACCGGTGCTCTTGCTGTTCTCGACTTCGATTGAGGTTTTTCTCCACATACTCCTGGATTTGCCGGTACTGTGCCCTCCTCCGACTTTCCCACTCTGCCGTTGAAGGGAGTGCTTCCGGGGCCTCCAACCCCATCTCCAGATCCACCGGCAGGCGGCCAGGCCGAGCCCTCATCAGATACGCTGGGGTGCACTTCGTCGAGCTGGACGGGATATTATTGTACATGTCGACCAAGTCGGGCAACTTTTCCGGCCACATGTTCCGTTCTTCCAGCGGTAGCGTCTTGAGGAGCCCCAGGACCAAGTGGTTCATTTTCTCGCACATGCCGTTGGTTTGGGCGTGGTATGGAGTGGTCCGGATCTTCTTGCAGCCGTATAACTGACAGAATTCGTGAAACACTTCTGCTTCAAAAGCCGGGCCTTGGTCAGTCAGTACCTTCTCGGGGTACCCATGGGGTCGGCAAAAATAAGCCTGGAACGCTCGAGCAGCGGTTCGACCAGTCAGGTCCTTAACAGGGACTACCACCATAAATCTTGAGTAGTGGTCTACCATGATCAATGCGTAGGTGTACCCACTTCTGCTAGGGGTGAGCTTGACATGGTCTAGGGCGACCAGCTCCAGCGGCTGATGGGTGACTATGGGATGTAACGGTGCCCTCTGGCTAGCCTCGCCCTTTCTCCTCAGCGTACAAGGACCGCACTCTCGGCACCAGGCTTCCACCGATTCACGAATCCCACTCCAATAGAACCGCTCCCTCAACAGCATCTCCAGCTTCTTCCACCCAAAGTGGCCAGCACCATCATGGTATGCCTGTAGGACAGTAGCGACATCAGCTTGAGGAACGATTAACTGGCATATTTTCTCATGGGTCTTCGGGTTGATCAGCTCACGGTACAGCCTCCCTTGGTGTAGGTAAAGCCGTTTCCGTTCTTTCCACAAGCGTTGGGCTTCGGCTGGAGCGGCAGGGTCTATTCCCATAGCACCTTGTTCCACCAGAGTCTTGACAAGGAGGACAGCCGGTGCTTGGTCCTGGGCGTCCTGCCACTCTTGACTGGGCCGCGGGTCCAGATCCACCCTTTGCTGACATACTTGTACCCTCTCAGTAGGCGGCTGGTGAAACGCAGGCAACTCGATCTCCTCGAGGTCGTCATCCTCGCACCCCTCTTCTGACAAATGGGGCATCCGGGAGAGTGCATCAGCATTTATGTTGACACGACCAGCTCGGTACTTTATGGTGAAATCATAGTTGGCTAGCCGGGCTACCCACCGCTGCTCCAGCGCGCCCAACTTGGCCGTGTTCAGGTGAGTCAGCGGATTGTTGTCCGTAAACGCGGTGAATTTTGCCGCCGCCAAGTAGTGGCGGAACCGCTCCGTGATAGCCCACACCAACGCCAATAGCTCGAGCTTGAAGGAGCTATAGTTCTCAGGGTTCCGTTCAGTCGGCCGGAGTTTTCGGCTGGCGTAGGCAATCACCTTCTCCTTTCCATCCTGGACCTGGGATAGGACCGCTGCTAACCCCACGTTACTGGCGTCCGTGTGGAGGATGAACGGGCGCCCATAGTCAGGGTATGCCAGGACCTCTTCTCCGGTCAAGGCCGCCTTCAACTGGCAAAAGGACTCCTCATGCTTGTCCTCCCACGACAGTGGGGCTCCGATGGATCTACCACCTTTGGTCTGTCCCACGAGGAGATCTTGCATGGGGGCAGCCATCTTCGTGTACTCCTTTATAAAGCGCCGATAGTACCCCACCAGACCCAGAAACTGCCTTACTTCCCTCACTGTAGTTGGTCTCGGCCAGCTCTGGATGGCAGTGATCTTCTCAGGGTCGGGGGCGACACCATCCGCACTCACCACATGCCCTAGATACTGCACCCTGGGTTTCAGCAGGTGGCATTTTGAGGGCTTCAACTTCATCCCGTACTTGGCAAGGGACGCGAACACCTCGGCCAGGTGCTCCAGATGGGCTTCATACGTCTGGGAATAAACAATCACATCATCCAAATACAGCAGGACGGTCTCGAAGTTTAAATGTCCCAGACAGCACTCCATCAACCGTTGAAAGGTCCCGGGGGCATTGCACAGCCCAAACGGCATGCTATTGAATTCGCAAAGCCCCATCGGGGTGGTGAAGGCGGTCTTCTCCCGGTCCTCTGGGGCCACGGCTACTTGCCAGTATCTGCTGGTGAGGTCAAGGGTCGAGAAGTAGTTTGCAGTTCTCAGTGCAGCCAAAGACTCTTCAATACGAGGTAATGGATAGGCATCTTTATGGGTTATCTGGTTGATCTTCCGGTAGTCCACACACATCCGCATGGTACCATCCTTCTTCTTAACCAGTACCAACGGAGCGGCCCAGGGACTACAGCTGTCCCGAATAACCCCTGCCTCCTTCATATTCCTCAACATATCTTTGGCACACTGGTAATGTGCAGGGGGGATAGGTCTATACCTCTCTTTGATAGGGGGATGTTCACCTGTGGGAATGTGGTGTTGGACCCCCTTGATCTGCCCAAAGTCTAGGGGGTGCTTACTGAAAACCTGTTCGTACTCCTGCACCACCCTGTGTACCCCTGCCCTGTGATGTGTAGGGGTATCATCAGTGCCTACATGTAGCTGTTGATGCCACTCCTTTGTCTCCCCCTGGGGTGGGGAAGTGCTGGTGGTAGGTGGAAGTGTGGATGGACTGGCTTCATGGATAGTGTGAGGGTCCAGGGTGAGCAGCTTGGCAATGGTGGCATACCGGGGAAGCCTGACTTCTTCCTCTCCACAGTTCAGCACTCTCACAGGCACTCTCCCTTTCTTCACATCCACCACCCCTCGGGCGGCCATCACAGTGGGCCAGTGCTCAGAAGGCATGGGCTCCATCATCGCAGGGTAGTCACGCCCCTGAGGCCCTACCGCTGCCCTACACCAGATCATCATCTCACTCCTAGGGGGCACAGTCAATGGAGCAACATCCATCACTCTCACTCCACCAATCTCCCCTCCTGTTGAGCTTACATGCTGGCGGTACATCAGGGCACGGATTTCACGCTGCACAGCCCTCTGCCGGCTCCCTGCCGCTGTGGCGGCCAGCTGTTGCAATAGGGTCAACACATCAGCCATGCAGTGTTCCATCACATTGGTTCCCAGCACTATCTTCGGGTTATGATCACTGGGTTCATTCATGATCACAATCATACCCTGGTGTTGCAGTTCAGCTTGCCCCACTGTCATAGCCACTTGTTTATACCCCACCTGGGTCAATGGAAGTCCATTAGCGGCTATCAACGTTATGCTATTGTCTGGGGGCGCCAGCTCGTCTACGGCCCAATACCGCTGGTACAACGTGTACGGTATGGTAGTTACCTGTGATCCAGTGTCCAAGAGAGCCATCACTGGTATGCCGTCCACAGCCACGGGGATGATAGGGCGGGCCCCGATATATCGGTCTCGCCAGTCCGGGGGGCCACGATGTTCTACTCCTGAGGATTGGCCCGGGGCCCCAGGGGTTGCTCGTTTAACGGGCACTGTCGGTAGTAATGGCCCGGCTTACGGCACTTGTAGCAGATTGGAGGTCTGCTCCGCGGGTTGTTAGCACTTCTCCGCTGCATCCAGGGAACATCCTCGGGACTGTCAGCAAGCTGTATCTGCGCTGGAGGCTGAGATCTGGTCAAAGGTTGCAGTGCAGCAAGGATTTTGGCAAGGTCTCCGTCCATGCGACGGACTTGGGCTGCCAACTCTTCGACTGTGCTGCTTGGGGCTGCAGGCATTACAGAGGTTGGTTTGGCTGAGGCCGCCACAACAGGAGCCGTCTCTACGGGCCACGGGACGGGTTCCAGAACTTCAGCAACTGGGGCCTGGAGTGCTTTGATAGCCCGCTCTTTTAACACAGCAAAGTCCACATCCGGGTGTTCCAGAGCCCACAGCCGGAGTTGTTTACGATCCTCAGGGGACCTCATCCCCTGCGCAAATTGCTCCACCAGCATCTTGTTGCTATCCGCCTCATTAATAGAGCTCACCCGCTTCAGCGTGCGGAGGGCGGTCTGCAGACGTAGAGCATAGTCCCGAATGCTATCCCCGGCTCGTTGCCGGCACTGGTAAAACTGCATCCTCAGCTCAGCTTCAGTCCGGGTCTCGAAGGCAGTCTGTAGCTTCTCATAGATGGTGGCTACAGAGAGCCGGTCCCCCTCGGCCCAGGTCTCCGCTTCCTGCTCCGCCGCACCGGTTAGCTGGCCTAGCACTATCGCTGCACGTTGCTTATCAGTCAGGGGGTACAGCTCTAGCAACGGGTTAAGCTTTTTCCGGAAGGCCTGTAGGGCATCCGGTTTCCCATCATACTGCGGTAGCCAGGCAGCTCCGGGCGCATAGGGCAAGGAAAACGGCATGACCTGAGCGAGCGCGGGGGCCGCGGCACCTCCCGCTGGTACAACCGGGGCTTGGGCAGGCCCATTCCCATCCGCGGGTGCCGCTGCGGCTGCGACCACCGCTCCTCCAGCGGCTCCGTCGGGCGCAGACATCTTGTTTTCGTCCCCCTTAGCTCTTTCCGGCCCCTCCTCTCTCGGGGCGGGGTTTTGGCCTTCGCGCCTCTACTGCTCGAGAAGACGCTCGAGCGGGAACTTTTCGCGCCAAAGATGGCGGCTTCTGAAATTTTTCTGCCGGATACCTCCGGCGGTAACAAGGCGCACCTCTACCAGACGGCAGAGCGGTAAGATCCTGTTCGTGACGCCAAGTTGTCGCGGGCGGGGAGGAGGGTGTCAGCACACCGCGCTCACCCCTTCTGCTCGGGTCCGGCAGCTGCTCAGTGGTGGCTCGAGCGGTGGGCCGGATCCCGGGGTTTCTCGAGCGACACTCCTCGCCCGTGAGTGAAAGGGGGGTTTTGGGATGTTGGGATAATGTCCGTGACGCCACCCACGGTTGTGGTGATGTGTAGCACCACCGCTGCTCTATGCGGGGATCCCGGGGATGGTGATGGGGAGCAGCCAGGTGTTGTGTTGCCCCTCCGTGGGTAGGGGTTGGTGATCCCGGGACCCGGTGATGGCTTGTGAGGTGCAGGGCCTGGTGGGCGCAGGGACGCGGGGGCAGCGCTGTGCCTTGCGGCACTATGGTACTCACTGAGCCTGAGACTTGGACACAGTTTGTACGGTAAACCAAACGGCTGGTAGGACGGTCCCACAGACGGCTGCTTTGCTTCCCCGGTAGGTGACGGTGATGTCCCTCTTCCTTGCACCTGTATGTACGGATGGTTGCGATGGGTCCCCACCGGTAACCCGCTCCCCGGCTTCAAGCTGGGCCAGAGGAGCACTACACTTTGCCCGCAGGCGCTGGCCCTCAGAGACTGGTGCCCTGACGGTGGCGGTGCCTCTGTTGTACAGGTTGGACTGTTGCCTTCAATCGGGACTTGGTTGTTGGGGGAATCTACGTCCCCTTCACTGACGGATTCGGCAAATTTGGCGACTCCTAGCCTTGCCGGGGTCCGAGAGGCCCCTGCCCTGGTGCTGACTGTCTTTCGGAACACTGCTCCAGACCACCGGGCACACAGCCAACGGGGTCCTTCCAGGAACTTCCAAACGGTCCCCCTCCAGACAGTCACCGCCGTCGCTGACCTTGCTGTTCTGGCCCTACACAAAGCTGGGCTCTCAGGCTTGCACACTCTCTGCTCTGTCACCACTTCTTGCTTTCCTCCTTTTCCACTTTTCTTTCCTTCACTTTCACTTCTCTGCTGTTTACTCTAGCCCTACCCGGGCTACTCTGCTGTTGACACAGGCTCACCCTGGGCTCATCTGCCTGACACTTCCTGCCTCCAGAGCTGTGAGCTCCTTGGTGGGCGGAGCCAACCGCCTGGCCCACCCCCTGGTGTGCATCATCAGACTCCTGGAGGAAGGCAACAAGGATTTTTGGTTCAGCTTAGATGTGCCTACCTGGGATGTGGGGTGTGGTGGTGTTGTGACCTGTGACCACTGGCTTGCCCAGGGCGACACAATTTTACTTGCAAATATTCAAAAGGAATAACATTAGGAACGCACAATGCGCAATTATGCGAAAAGATGCTATTTTATATAGAGAGCATGTACAATGCTTTGAATGCTTATTCATACCCTTGAACTTTCCCACATTAGATGTTTTTTTTTAAATATATTAAAAATATAAATCTGAAAGATGTGATGTACATTTGATTCAGCATCCCTGAATCAATAGGACCATAGCAATTTTCAAGTCTTGCCAAAGATTCTCAATGGGAGTTTGCTCTGGACTGTGAGTGGGCCATTTACACACGTGAATATGCTGTGACCATAACCATTCTTTTGTAGCTGTGGCAGTATGTTTGGGGTTATTGTTCTGATAGGAGCTGAACCTAGAACCCAGCTTCAAGTCTTTTGAAGACTCTAACAGGTTTTCCTCCAGAATTGCCCTATATTTAGCTCCATCCATGTTCCCATTAACTCTGACCAGCTTCCTTGTCCCTGCTGATGTGAAGCATCCACACAGCATGAAACCTGTCACCACCATGTTTGACGGTGGGAATGGTGTTTTCAGGGTGGTGTGCAGTGTTAATTTTCTGCCACACATATCATTTTCATCTAGTCCCAAAAGTTCTACTTTGGATCTGACAAGAGCACCTTCTTCCGCATGTTAGTGTGGCGGCCCTGACCTGGCCAGGCACCACTGAGTACTGCACCCATGCTGGGACAGTGTTTCCAGGTAATTTCAAAGGCCAGAAAGGGGTGTGTACGCACAGACACATAGCAACCAGGTCTCCCACACCATTAGATAGGACCTTGAGCTTACAATTCTTGTCATGGGGTGGAGGGGAGGGGCTGGGAGCTAAGCTGCAGAGGCTGTAAGGAACGTAGGAGGAGAGAGCCAGTCTGGGGGTGAAGTGCAGCAGTTGCTGGGAGAGAGGCAGTGACACGGACACCCTAGACAGACCCTGCACGTGTAGTAGCTGTTAGCGGGGGAGAACAGTTACCAGAGAGTCAGAAAGACACCTGAAGAGAGGCAGTTGAGTATGGAGACTCCTGGTGACTAGGCACATACAGGGAACAGGTCCCTAGAGTAGACGTCCATTTATTGATCTGCTAAACCTGCCGGTGAGGGGACTGGAGGTCCCTCGCCAACGATCTAGAGTCCGAGCCTCAGCAGCAACAGGGGGACCCATAAGGAGACAGAGCCAGAAGCCATCTCACCTGGACCACGCTGCCGGCAAACGGGCCAAAAAGGGGAGAACAGGCAGTAGCGACTTCCCTGGATAGACCCCACGGTACTTCAAGTCAGGGGTTATCTGAAACAAGAAGTGCTAGGAAGGCGAGTTAATGGTTACCCTCAGATCGGCCTGAAGGAGTTCCTGGTTCCACCTGGTTCAATCTCAGCATCGCCCGGGTACCTCACAAAACATCTAACAGGGAGTTAAAACAAGTTGAAAGACTTTCCGGTCTGAGACTGAGTTATTCTGGGACCTGTTGTTCTACAAACCCGAGCACCTGGGGCCAGCCTCACTCACGGGAGGCCACACCACCCAACTGCAGACTCCATCAGCTCCAGACGCTCGTTAAACCTGCAGTGGCGGTCACCCATAACCCTGACCGCAAACCGTCACGACTCCCATGTAAATAAACCTGACATACCTTTAGCCAGATATACCCAAACTGAAGACTCTGTGGTGTCCCCGAAGGTGGAGTGGTGTCCCTGGGGCAATCGCTGCAGGTGGGCAACACATTAGCTGCATCTCTTATATGATTTTTTGCAAGCAGCAAACTTTCAAAAATGCCTTTCTCCTTGCCACTCTTCCACAAAAGCCAGATTGGTGGCATATATGACTAAGCGTATGACTCGGACGAGTGCAATGCGAGAAAATCTCGCTTTACACGCTGATCAATGTTAGTCAATGAAGGAGAGCAGATGGTCAGTTGTTTTTCTTATCCAGATTCTGGATGAGAAAAGGTTGCAGCATGCTGCGAGTGGATATCGAAATCGTGCGAGACTCGCCAATACAAGTCAATTGGTAGGTTTGCAGATGTTCCATACGTCTTCCATTTTTGGATAATGGATTGAAAAGTGCTCCTTGAGATATTCAGAACTTAGACTATTTTTTTATAACTTAACTCTGCTTTTCTCTTCTCCACAACTTTATCCCTTACCTGTCTGATGTGTTTCTTGGTTTTTATAATGCTGTTTGATCCCTAATGTTCTAAAAAAAAAACTCTTATAGTTATACTGACAATAACTTACACACAGGTGGACTTATTATAGTGATTACGTGACTTCTGGAAGCAATTAGTCACTCAGAATTTTATTTAGGAATATTACTGTGCATCCCAATTTTCACATTTATATTTTGAAAATATCTAGAAAGCCATATATCATTTCTAGTGATGAGTGAAGAACTATTTCAGTATTTGTGAAGAGTAACAAACCTAATCGAAGTCAATAAGGAGCCCTATATTTTCTTTTAAGATTTCCTAGAAAAATGCTCAGGTTTCTCATTGACTTGCATTAGGTTCGTTATTCACGACGAATGCTAGAAAAGTACTAGGTAATCGGTATGAATAACCCAAAATTAATATTTAGTATTTAGTTATCACTAATCATTTTCTTTGTGATTTACCCTCCCATTACTAATCTAGGGCTTAGTGGGAAAATTGGGCATGGAGTAGTTATTAACCCCTTATTACTCTGTTTGCCACCACACCAAGGCAATTGGGATGAGTCTGGTTAAGTTCCAGGATTGTCGCATCTAATAGATGTGACAATCCTGGGTGACTCCAAACTGCTACTTTTTGGCTGGGGGGCCCAATAACCAGCCTGGCTGGTTATCAAAATTGGGGGGAAACGCAAACCAGTTTTTTCTTTCAAATCAAGATTTATTGAAGAAAATGTAGTCAAAGCAAAACATTCAGAAACATTTTTAAGTGTTTACATATGGCTATTAGTGTGATCCAAGAAAAAGGCAACCGAGATTGACATATCTAGTCGGAAAAACCATACAGGGATCTCAATACATGCATTGATCTATGTCAAAATAAAACATTGTCAAAGAGCTAATAGGAATAGAGAAAAGAAGAAAAAGAAAAGGAATAGAATAGAAGACTAAAGAAAAGGAAAAAGGGAGAAAGGGAAAAAGAAATCAGAGCCCTGCCTTAGAGGTTCACGCGTACTTCTCTCTGCCACCCCAAGCTAGCCATGGTTCACTAACTTGCCATCCACGATCCAAAATCCACAGTTTCGCAAGCCAGTTTTTTAAATTATTTATTTAAATAATTAAAAATAAGCCTCATGAGGTCCTTTTTGATACACAGCCAAGATAAGCACACGACTGGGATGTGCAGCCTGTAGTAATATGCTTTATCATGGGTGGGTATCAAAATATGGGGGGACCCTATGCCAATTTATTTATTTATTTATTTGTACAGCAATAGGATAATGCTCGCCGCTGGACGTGGTAGAGTGGCGGGCAGGGGTGGACCAACTGGACCAGAGGGAGGCCTTACCCTTAGTGTTGGAGGAGCTTGACTAATTACCCACTGTGGCCAGGTGCTCCTCCCAGGGAAGGGCCCAGGACTGTTGTAGCTGATCCTAGGATGAGGACAGACACGGGGACAAGTGGACACAGTCACTAGTCACTAGCAGGAATCTCTGGGGTAGTAGAGACTGGTGGCACAGTTCGGGTGGACAGGCAGTGTCTCTAGTATTGCGAGATCCATCGGGGTAGCTGATGCTGAGGCATGGCCGGGATGGACAGGTACAGTCTCTGGTATTGTAAGGACCACCAAGATAACTGAGGCTGGAGGTACGGCCGGGGTTGACAGGCACAGGAAGCTACTGAGGCCAAGGGACAAGGGCCAAGGGACAGGGAAACACCGTAACCGAAACACAGTGGACAAGGGGACCTGACAATTTCTGGGAAATGGCGCACTAGTCCTTTAAGAGAAGGTCAGTTGCGTGCCCCAGGGACACTCCTGGAGGACCAGCGACGTGTGCACAATCCCCGGAAGGAAGAAGCAGGAAGCGCCCATGTGGGGGAGAGTGGGGACATCAGGACGCATGGTGAGAGCCAGTTGCAGTGGTGAGTAAGCATGCATGCCTGTGGGTAGGAGAGCACAGGGATGCCAGTGTGATGCCCTGGCCATGCCAGGTAGTCACAGATAGGGCCCCGCATTACACCTGTCCCTCATAGGTAACATACAGCCAAACATTTAAACCCTAGTCACCCCCCTCAGAGCTTGATGAACACACCAGGGGGCGGAACCAGGTGGTTGGAAGACGCCCACTGAGGAGTTCAGAGAGCCTGAGGCAGGAAAGTAAACAGAACAGTTTCAGAGTTCAAGTTGGAGAGGTGTGTGGGCTGGAGCTGTGTGCAGCTCCAGCAGAGGAGAGAAACCCAATTTGAGCAGATGCCGGGGTAGGAACCCTGGTACCTCTGCCTGGGAAGCAGACGGGGGCCTCTGTCTACAGGAGCTGGGAAGACGGCTCGATGGAACCGTGGTGGACCGGGACAGGGTTGTAGCCTGCCGGTACCGACCCGGGGAACCGACTCGGAATCCAGAGCACAAACTGGGGTACTCAGACCCTGAAGCTAGGTCCAGAAGCTACTGGGGGCTAGCTAATTAACTGATTGCAGCCAGGACTTGAGGTCCTGTCCCACCCAAAGTCCCGACTGAAGGCAACAGCCCAACTAGGGGGATAAGCAGCCACGACTCAGTGATCCCACGGGCCAGCGTCTGCGGGCAAAGGGCTTTTTTTAGGAAACCACAAGCCGGGAGCGGACTCCTGAAGTTGCAAGCGCAGGTAGTCCACCATCACAAACAGGTGCGGGAGAAAGACAGAGACCACCAGCCGGGTGGGGGACCAGACTGCAGCCGGCTGCGGGCACCGACCACCATCACCTTGGTTTACCAGAGACTCGTGTGTTTACTAATAGTGAGTACATCAGTGCCCTCCGGCCGCCCATCTCCCTGCACCGCCAAAACACCCCCAACGGGTCCCAGGGCCACCATCCCTGCCCACGGAGGGGTTAATAACTTGCTGCGTAACATCTCCCCTGGGTGCCCCGTAACTGCAGCGGTGGTGTCCACCTTCACCACATCCTGTGGGTGTCATCACGAACTTAACACGGCTCCGGCCGTACATCTATGTCCCCAAACCCCCAAGCCCCTTTTGATTGAAGTGACTGCAGGACCCCTGGGTCCGGAGACCCTCGAGCCACCCACTGAAGGTCCGGATCCGAGCGACTCATATGGTCGGCGCTGTGCATAAGCTCACCAGCCTCATCCTCGTACCCAACCATATTTTCGTGCCTGCACAAATACCTCACCGGCGCGTGCAAGGACAACTATGTTGCCTGCTCGGCCCGCGATGTGGCAGAGCTGACTGCGCCTGTGTGAGATTTAGCCGAGCAGCATGGGTGACGATGGCGGCACCATCCTTGTCAATCAGGAAAGGAGGATGGCGAACGAGGCCAGAGGGAGGAAAAATAGCAGAAAATTATCACACCCATCTGATTAGATAAGGTAATTAGCATACTTGGCGGTCAGATTTTATAAAGTTATTTCATGGGTCTACAAGTTTAGTCAGGAACAAGGTGCACCTTCATAGAATGCAGCCCAGGTGATACTTTTAGTTTAATATTGAAAAAACTGGTGACAGGTTCCCTTTAATTTACTGAAATCTATGCTATAACTTCTTTGCCTGTGTGGACTGGATAAGTTGTTACTGACATCTGATAAGAAATGAATGGCAATAGCATCTATACTATTACTATTTACTTGCAAAATTGGAGGTGTTCATTACTTATTTCTACCACTGTAAGTGGTTTAACCAAAAGGAAAAATATACTTCAGATTATATTATTAGGCAATCTAAAAAAATTGTACTGAGGTGCATTTCAGTAACTATGATTGGACCTTCACCAGACAAGGATTGCTGTAGGATAAACAGAGGACGCAAAAAGACATTAAGCGGTAGAAGCAAGCAGCCATAGTTGCAATATATAAGCCCCCAGATTTTGCGATAATGGCCGCATACTTCTAGAGCTTTATTTCTTTTTGTGTCCCCTGTTTATCATGTAGCAATACGTGTCTGATGAAGGTACATGTCATGTCATTACATTTTTGTTTGGATTTCCTGATAAAAAAAATCTGAAGTAACATCTTCACATTGAAGTGTCAAGTACCTTGTCACTTTTTATCTATCAATGGGGAGATCTTCTAGACCACCCCCACCTAAGGAGGGCAATATATCACAAGTACTGAGCTAACTGAGTGAGTAACAAGAAATCATAGCTGTCGACACAGTGTGACAGTACAGTTTGATTTATATTTTTCATCTGTAGTCTTTTTTTTGTAGTTTGTTTCCATGTTTAGAGATATCCAGCGTGTACAAACCAGTAAAAGTCTGATGTCACATCCTGTATTTCACAAATATTGACTTCGGGGGTGATAACCTGGTGACTCAGGAAATTTCCACTAAAATGATATAATTGGCTGTGTTAACAGAACTGTTCAATTTGTGCAAACTCATCTTATCTTGTAGCATCAATAGATTATATTGAACATGGACTTTCAAAATTAATTGTTAGACAAAGGAAATCATGGTGCAAAGGTGAATATTGGGGCATAATTGGAAAGAAAGAATAAAATAACAAAACAGATACTGTGTAGAAACAACCCTGAAAGGGGAAAATCCACTAATCTTAGGGTGGTGTCACACACAGCGACAACGACAACGACGTCGCTGCTACGTCACCATTTTCTATGACGTTGCAGCGACGTCCCGTCGCTGTCGCTGTGTGTGACATCCAGCAACAACCTGGCCCCTGCTGTGAAGTCGCCGCTCGTTGCTGAATGTCCAGCTTCATTTTTTGGTCGTCGCTCTCCCGCTGTGAAGCACACATCGCTGTGTGTGACAGCGAGAGAGCAATGAAATGAAGCGAGCAGGGAGCAGGAGCTGGCGTCTGGCAGCTGCGGTAAGCTGTAACCAGGGTAAACATCGGGTAACCAAGGGAAGACCTTTCCCTGGTTACCCGATATTTACCTTCATTACCAGCGTCCGCCGCTCTCGCTGCCAGTGCCGGCTCCCTGCTCTCTGCACATGTAGCTGCAGTACACATTGGGTAATTAACCCGATGTGTACTGTAGCTAGGAGTGCAGGGAGCCAGCGCTAAGCAGTGTGCGCGGCTCCCTGCTCTCTGCACATGTAGCTGCAGTACACATTGGGTAATTAACCCGATGTGTACTGTAGCTAGGAGTGCAGGGAGCCAGCGCTAAGCAGTGTGCGCGGCTCCCTGCTCTCTGCACATGTAGCTGCAGTACACATTGGGTAATTAACCCGATGTGTACTGTAGCTAGGAGTGCAGGGAGCCAGCGCTAAGTAGTGTGCGCGGCTCCCTGCTCTCTGCACATGTAGCACAGCGACGCGTGTCGTTATGAGCGCTGCTGCTTCTGCTGTGTTTGACAGCTAAGCAGCGATCATAACAGCGACTTACAAGGTCGCTGTTGCGTCACAGAAAATGGTGACGTAACAGCGACGTCGTTGTCGCTGTCGCTATGTGTGAACCCAGCTTTAGAACCAGTTACAGGTTGATGTAGTTAGAAGTTTATATAAACCTAAGAATTTGATCACTACTCAAAAAAAGAGCCAATGTGATCACACACACTCATGTAGTTCACAGTGAATCGTACAACCTACAAAGAACTACAACACTTTTACATAGAAAATATCTTTATTAAGAGAATATATATATAAAACAAGATAAAAATGCACAGCAATACAATGACATGAGGATAGGAGACAGCTTTTTCTCTGATTGAAATCACATGGTGGCCAGCAATAATAAATATATATTTCCTAGTCAGATGAAGTGTAAACAAAATCCCCTCTGAAAATTACTTTCAGGAATTTATTTCAAAAAATTCATCCGACTGAATAAAATTGAATACTCTGGCCAAACATACAATGAAATATCTAAAAGATACAGTATGTGATTACTCTAGATGTTTTTGTACACTTGCATGTGACTATCTATTTTGTGTGTTGCGGCATGTCAGGACTCTCATTTCTTGTTATTATTACCCCATATTCCATTCATTTGGTTATGGCATTACCTATTTATAAATGGCATTGACTCCTGACATTCCCCATTACACTACTAAATGTTCATGCATTTCTACAGTCCGTGCAGTGTCACATCTGTCACTCTTGCTATGGACATACTGTCCTGACTTCTTCTTGCCATCCATTTGCTGTACAGGGTGTACAGACTTTGGGTTCAGCTTTTGAGACTTTTTCACAGTTGAGTGTTGGGGCTCTCGGCAGTTAGCGAGGCCAGTTGTAGCCGGCGCCAAGGGCATCAGAGTGGGCCTGGCTCCTGAGCAGGAGGCAGAGCATGGAACCTGTGCCCCGTACTGGGAGCGGCGGCAGCAGCAGCAGTGGTAGCGGAACATGGACGGCTACCCGCAAGTTTAAAGAATGACTGTTTTATGGACTGTCGCCCCTGTTGAACGTCCTCATGTTCCCGAAGGAGGCCATCTGCACAGCAGATGGGGGGTGGCAGGACGGTTAAAGGTTAAGCAAACGTACCTCCCGATGTGGGAAGATGTATGGTTGTAATGTGTTAACTTTTTCTTTTCCCGTTAAAATAAACGTCAGTGGCCGGACAACCCGCAGACGGGCTGTATTCAACCAAGGGGGAATGTGATGCCCTGGCAAAACCAGGTAGTCACAGAAAGAGTTAATTCTCCTTGGCTGCAAAGTTGTGAAATATGCTCTTATGTGACCAAGTTGAATATTATTTAGTTAATTTACTTATTTTTCTGGGAGGCAGGGCATACCATAGGGTATGCATGTGTTGGAAGAGAAAATTTCAAAAAGCTTCTCTATTAAGAACCTTAAATTTGTAGTCATCTCCCCTCAAAGGTGGATTGACTCTTTCAATACCTTGCACAGAAAGGGAGGAGGTATAACCATTGTGTGGGGAAAAGAAAACCACAGAGATATTTTCGCCTTTGGAATTTTCGGAATCAGAAAGATGCCTTCTGATGTGTGTTTTTAATTTATCAGTGGTACAACCCACGTATTAAAGACAACATTCTCTACAGGAGAATTGCTTGTAAGACCTTATAATTCCCCCACAGAGTGCCGGCATATAACCCATGGAGGGAAGAAGTGACCCAAAAAGCAATAAATATGAAATATAAAATTATTATTTTATCAAATTAATTTTAAAAAACATATAATAACATACAAGAATGATAAAAAGACAGGGAGATTCCCAGATGATAGCAGCAGGACAAATCCAAAGTGACAGTGCAAATAACGGACCCAAAGTATTGCAAAAACCTTATAGTGATGTGAAATAACATGTAATAAAAGTGCTGGTTAGTGCTGTGCAAGATCGCAATACGAGAAAGAATATAACTAAGGTGCTATGAAATATTATGCAGAACCACAGTATAGTGAATCATATGTAGATCGCAGGACATATAAACGGCAAGAAAAAAGTAAAATAACTGTGGATCTCAGTGAGCGATGTCTGCAGTTATAATGAAAAATCACTGGGTAAAGCAGAGAATCATATACCTTGGTTATAAAGTCTGTTTGGTCCAAGTGGCCGGTTTGTCTGCTGCAGACCCCCACGCGTGTTTCGTGACTTCCTCAGGGGGTACTGAGGAAGTCACCCCTAAGGAAGTCACGAAACATGTGTCGGGGTCTGCAGCAGACAAACCGGCCACTTGGACCAAACAGACTTTATAACCAAGGTATATGGTTCTCTGCTTTACCCAGTGATATTTCATTATATCTGCAGACATCGCTCACTGAGATCCGCGGTTATTTTAATTTGTTCTATCCGTGTATATGTCTTGCAATCTACATATGATTCACTATACTGTGGTTCTGCATAACATTTCCTAGCACCTAAGTTATATTCTTTCTCATGTTGCGATCTTGCACAGAACTAGCAACTTTTATTACATGTAACATTACTAAAAGGTTTTTACAATACTTTGGGTCTGTTATTTGCACTGTCACTTTGGATTTGTCCTGCTGCTATCATCAAGGAATCTCCATCTTTTTATCATTCTTGTATTTTATTATGTTTTTTAAAATGAGTTTAATAGAATAAGTTTATATTTCATATTTATTGCTTTTTGGGTCACTTCTTCCCTATACGAGTTATATGCCAACACTCGGTGGGGGGATTATAAGGTCTTACATTTTATTGTAGGGACATATAACAGAGTTTTTGATTATACATTGGTTATAAGGAGAATTGCTTGTGTAGCTCGCAGGGATATGGGGTACTCAGTTCCGGGCAGTGTCTCTCTTGGGGATGTCACGGTGGTGGCTGATACCCGGTTCCGTGCCTTGGGCCCTTTTTGTAATGGGGATATTTACAGGGGATTGCTGAATAAAGTTTATATGTGACACCACTTGCGGTGTTGCGGCTAACTGTAGGGAGCCGCCGCTGCAGATTGTCTCTACTGGGGCTGGTGGTATCATCAGCTAGTATGGTAGTCTCTCCGCAAGTAGGGTAGGGTGTATGGTGCAGTGGGCGTCGGAAGAAGGGAGTCCAGACAAGTATTCAGTGCAACTGGTTTACTCAATTGAGATGTTAACTGGTTGCCCAAGGCCGGCTAGTTTCGCCTCCAGGTCCCCTTCGTCCCAGTGCCAGTCGGTTTCTCTGGTACCTTCCTCCCCTGCACCTGTCTCTGGTAAGTGGGTCCCCGTGGTATAGAACACTGGGGGTCCCCGTTCTGTGGTTTGTCCATTTCTGTCCGCTTGACAGTAGCCTGAACCCTGTGGGGGTTGGAGTCTCTGGTCCTGTCCCCGGTTCTCCCTTTGCTACTGAGTCTTTGGATTTTTTAGGGTGAGCAAGGTCCTTGGTGGTCCCCTTTGCTGTGCAGGTGTTAACAGGTTGGCTTGAAGCTCTTTCCTGTCCTAGGGTCCTGTACCCCATTGGTGCGTAGTTCCGGGAGTACTCCACCGTACTCCACCGGCAACCACTTCTCTTGGGTACCAGGTCACCGTCAACCCAAGTCAGGACGTTGCTCAGTCACACCTTCACACTTTACTGTCAACTCTAGACTGACTAGTCTCCACAGTCTGCCCCTCCCACCTGGTCAACTAGTGGACTGGAGTGGCTCCACCTCTAGGTGGCCATCCATTTGTCCCACCCTAGCTGGGTACCATTGTATGGGGACTTGTTGGGGAAACTGGGATTACCTGGGTTCTTGGTGTTACTGGCACTGGGGTTCTGGGTCCCTAAGGGGGTAGGCTCTGCATCCTGGTGGCGATACAGAACTTTGTAGCACCCTGATGGGTTCAGGGGTGCTACACTTGTATAAGTTGTAGGCTATAAAGAAGGATCATGAGTGATCCGAAACGCGTTGCTTTTTGTACCTGTGTCTGTTCTAATTTTTGTGAAATTTATAATAAAGCCTAATGGAATTTTATTGAATTGTTGTAGCTGGACTTCCTTTCCTTCTTGTTACTGCACACAAACTGTGTGATCCATGCACTAGCTGGACTCTTTTGCTCATGTGTGGGATGAGACATGTTCAAACACAATCTGTCCAATCATTGCTGACAATGACAGAAAACCAGTGTAAGTACACCTCCTCTGTTCAATTGGAATCGTGACCAATTGTTTACAAAAGGAATACCAGAGGCACAGCACAATAAAGTGTTCTAACAATATTTGTGCATAGCAGTATAGGGGCCAATATTCTAAAAGGCATGAAAAACAAAACCTGGACCCTGTAGACATGTAAGTATAACCTCGATTGGCAGAAAAATCTTTAAAGCTTTTTTTAAGAGATTACATCCTGAATTTTCTAAATAAAAGTAACCTCATAAACCAGCATCAGTCCTGTCCAACTAATCTGATCAACTTCGATGAGAAGGTAAGTTCCAGACTGGACCAGTGTAAGTTTGTAGTTAAAAACAAAGCAAAGAACCGCTCCCCGTCATTGGATTTGCCCGAATAAACCTCCTTCAATACATCCAGGAGTCAAGCAGGGACTCGCTGCAGCCTGACCGCACTTGGGAGTGAGCAGAAGAGGGAAAAAAAGTCCAGCTAGAAAATCTCCGGATAAAAATAAAATATAACTTCTAATTCACCATTAACAATTTGGCAATGTACTCAGCCAATTATATACCGACTCTATGGGTGGCAGAGTCACACAGACAATGCGTTCGGCATTCAGTCACCATCTTAAGGTACATTGCCAAATTTTTAATAGTGAATTTAAAGCTATATTTTATTTTTATCCGGATCTTTTCTAGCTGGACTTTTTTTTTTTCCTCTTCTGCTCAGTCTTAAGTATGTAGTTGTTATGTATCTGGACTTTTCAAAGGCATTTGATACATAACACATATAAGGTTGGTACATAAAGTGAGAATAATGGGACTAGGGGAAAACGCGTAATTGAATTAACAACTGACTAAGTGATATAAAACCGAGAGTGGTTATTAAGTGAAAATACTCTGAGTTGGTCACAGTGTAGCTACCACAGGAGTCAGTATTGGGTCCTCTTCTTTTTTAATATATTTACCAATTACCTTGTAGAGGATATGCAGAGTAGAATTTAATTATTTGCAGATGATACTAAACTCTACAAGGTAATCAATACAGAGGAAAATAGTTCAATATTACAGAAGGATTTAGGTAAACTGGAGGCCTGGGTGGAGAAATGGTAATTGAACTTTAATGTGGATACTGTAAATGCAAGGTCATGCACTTGGGACATGGAAACAAAATGATAACAAAATTTACAATTATGTATTAAATAGTAAAACACTGTGTAAAACTGCCACCAAAAAAGACTTGGGTGTACTGGTGGAAAGCAAACTTTAGTGAGTAGCACTATGCAGCTGCTAGCAAGGCAAGTAAAATCATGGGATTATAGAGACATAGAAGCCCATGACAAGAACATAGTTTTACCTTTTTACAAGTCAATAATGTGGCCACCATTAGAATAAGGTGTAGAATTTTGGACTCCAGTTTAAATGAAGGAGCCGGCATCAAAGGAAAGTACACAACCTATGATGTACAAGGTTTGGTTGTCATCCAAAAATATTAAACTTAATGCATCACTCCAGTGTTATTTTTTTCCAGCTCTGGAGTGACATTTAAATGAAAGTCCCCTGCTCCGTATTTATACTCACCTACCGGCAGCTTAATCCTTTTTCAATTCTACTCCAGTACTGTGACGCCATTTTGTGCCTGTAATTTCTTACTGGCTGAAAGTCAGAAGTTACATCACAAGCTCTCAATGCATCTGTATGAGAGCCAGAACAAAACCAGAATGAGATTCTCATAGAGATGCATTAAGTTGTGACCTCCATGAAACACTGGAACTGCCAGCAGGTCACAAATCGCCGTAGAGCGGCAATAGCGACAATAGAAACAGAAGAAGATGGCAGCAGGCGAGTATAAGACATGAGGCAGGAGACGTACATTTAAAGCACTACTCAAGCACTGAAGTAAAAAACAACAACACAGGAGTGGTGCTTTAAAATACCATCGCCGAAGTTGGGTCCTAAGTTCATTGGCCCTTATGAGATTCTGGAAGAATGACAAGTATCTGCATAACTAATCATATGCTAAATAGTTACAAGTCAAATTTATGTATGATATAGCTAAGATGATTGTCTATAAAATGAAGAATGTCTCATGTTCAAAGCTGTAGT
This sequence comes from Anomaloglossus baeobatrachus, assembly GCF_048569485.1. Taxonomy (NCBI): domain Eukaryota; kingdom Metazoa; phylum Chordata; class Amphibia; order Anura; family Aromobatidae; genus Anomaloglossus; species Anomaloglossus baeobatrachus. The sequence continues at coordinate 83,411,425 of NC_134357.1, read as the reverse complement.
GGATGGTGAGATGTGGAGCCTGAAAGTAACGAGTTCAAAACATTGCTACCCTTTTGTTCGTCAGTGTATAATATTGCATAGTATAGGTACTATATTCTGTAACTGGACATTGATCCGGAGAACTAGTCTGATTACCATATATTGATCAGTAATGAATTTTTCCCCTAAGATAGGACAATTAGCATATGCCTCGTGGGATTTTAGCCTATATCTGGATCAACATATTAGGATTATAGAAAACATAATTCAGTGGATTTATGTCTTCCTTTAACTTTCCTATGATTCAATTCTGAAGAGCTGAATGGTTCTCATTAAGTCATGGCCATTTCCCACTCCACTTTTACAAACTGACCTGCATAGTACCAAGAATGTCACTAGAGGCAAAAGTGGAACATTTGCCCTGGGAGCCGGGGGCCACTTGGCCTTAGGCCTCCATCACACAACCGTGTTTCCAGTACATGTGACGTCCATTTCCACACATACCGAAGACATGGACATATGTAGACCCATTAAAGCCAATGGGTTTGTGCACACGTTCGTGTTCTCACACAGACCTTGTGGTCCACACGATGACATGTCAGTTTTTCTCCGGCAACTCGAGTGTCACGCAGATCGCACACTGATGTGTTCTGTTTGACATCTGTGTGAAACATACTGGAAAAAACACGTCACATAAAAATAAATAATTTTTATACTTACTTGTCTGTCTCCTGTGCTGCTATTGCTTCCGGGCCCACTCATTATGCTCATTGCATATTCACTGCACTCGCCGCGGACCTGGAAGTAACATCAGCGCTGCAGACAGCTAAGATAAGTATACCAGCTCATGCTGTCTGTGTGCTATCCAGATGTCACACGAATAGCACATGTGCAGCACATGTAAAACACACACATGGACACACGCGCACACATATGCACCTACACCACGGACCGTGAAACATGTGTGTGTTTTACGCGGATGTGTGAAAGAGGCCCTAATCAGGATATCTGGTTACAGGATTAGTGCAGTGAACTGACTTTTACCCAGGATGTAGAAAATACTAGCTGCGGTACTATATGGTGCCATTACAGCACTATTAGTAATATAATATAATAGGAATATTTATTCACTTATATAGCGCCATTAATTCCATAGCACTTTACATACATCATCATTCACTATTGAATATCTGGTGCCAAAACCAAACTGCACATACAGTATATTAATATATGTGGGTTACTATATATATGAATGTGGTTTAGATGCGTTTATATGAGCAATACAGAGTTGTTTATGTTTTCCAATAATCGTTTGATTACCTTTATTAAATGCTCACCAACATTGTAGTCAATGCTATGTAATGGAAAATCCTCTGCACACTTTTGTGAAGTCTCTAAATAGAACAATAATTTGTGACTCATGGATATATAGTTCAGGTCAGCAGTCATACATAGCAGTACATGCTTATATAGGTGTAGCTTTGTATTTCATCACACTGGACAGGTCTGACTACATTGTTTGCCGTATGTAGTTAACAATGGATAAACTCACTTAACCCCTTCACCCTCGAGCATGTTTTCACCTTCCTGACGAGGCCAATTTTTTCAATTCTGACCAGTGTCACTTTATGAGTTAATAACTCTGGCACGCTTCAACAGATTCCATTTCGGGACATATTGTACTTTATGATAGTGGTAAATTTAGTACCATTTTTGTTCCGTTTATTTTGGAAAATATCTGAAATTTGATGAAATTTTGAAATGTTCAAACTTTTTAAATTGTTATGCACTTAAACCAGAGAGTTATGTCACATATAATAGATAACATTTACCCCCTGTCTACTTTACATCAGCACCCTTTTTCAAACTTTTTTTTTGTTAGAAGGGTTAAAATTTTATCACAATTTCTAATTTTTCCAACAGAATTTACAAAGTCATTTTTTCGGGGACCACATCCCATTTGAAGTGACCTATGTAACATAAATACCTCAAAGTGACACCATTAAAAAACTGCACCCCTCAAACTGCTAAAAACCACATCCAAGAGGTTTATCAACCCTTTAAGTGCTTCACAGGAATTAAAGCAACGAGGAAGGGAAAAAATGAATATTTTACTTTTTCCAAGTTACTTTAGCCACAAATTGAGCATTTTCACAAAGGTAACAGGAGAAAATGAACCATATGATACTCCATATGTGGTGGAAAACTGCTGTTTGTGTGCATGGCAGGGCTCGGAAGAGAAGGAGGACTATTTGATTTTTGTAACGCAAAATTTGGTAGAATCGTTAGTGGAGCCTCTATGTTTGATAAGCAGGCAAGATAAAGCATACAGCTGGAGGATGCTGTCCACAGCTGTCTATTTTACCTGCGCTGGGGGGAATATGTGGGTTGGTTCTTGTTACAAATCGGCGCCGCCGTTGCTTCAAGCAGCCTGCTTGCGGTTACTGCTATGCCCAGGCGCCAGCCACCGTTTTTGGCCGTGCCTCGGGTCGTCCAGCTAGCTGCTTCTTCCTCCGCGTCTAATTGTGGAGAGGTGGCTACAGCGCATGCGCATGTTGATTTGCTCCAGCCATAGCCTATGTCCAGTGTTTCACCTAGTGAGCATGCTCAGCCTGTTAGTTCCATTCCTGAGGCTAAGTCCTCAGTTCAGACTACTGAGCATGCTCACACACAGTGCGAAAAACCTCTTTGCTCAGGTGCTTGGACTTCATGCTGTGTCCAAGTCCTGTGTTGTGCCTGCTGAGCATGCTCAGCCTGATAGTCTTATATCTGAGGCTAAGTCTGTTGTTCAGGCTATTGAGTATGCTCAGGCACTTAGTGCATCATCTGAGGCTAAGTCTGGTGAGGACTTCACTGGGCATGTCCGTGAGGTGGCAGGACCTGATAGGCTGGATAGCATCAGGTGCCCTGATGATGTGGCCACTCTTTACTGGCCCGCGGAAGCCCGCCCCTATGACCTGGCACCCCATCATTGGTCATCTAATGATGACTGGTAGGGTGTTTGGCAAAAAATATATATACTTCGGCAATTGAAAAAAGGAATTATTACATCTGTAACTGGCAATTTTTCCTTTTTTCAGTTAGGGTGCCGAAGTATATATATTTTTTAACTGACTCTTTTTTTTACTTCAGAGCACCAATTACAGTTGAGACAGGCCTCTCTCTTTAATTAATTGGTAGGATGTTTGGGGCGGTGCTGCGGTTGTGTCATTAGTGGCGGGTCCGGATAGGCCGCTGGTGACGTCACTGATGACATGGCATTCCGCCATCGGCTCCTGTCGGTGCTATCTTGTGTGACAGAGTGTTTGGGGTGGACCCTAGTTAATAACAGGTCCTGGAGAGCGCACCTCGGTGCGCAGTTGTCACACATGGGCACACATAGCTCTGTGTGGCATGTTTAACAGAGCAGTGCAACCATAGCAGTCATAGCAGTCCTGGATGCAGTAGGTAGGGTTAGGCATCCGATGCCCGTCACACCAAGATTCGCGGTGAGGCACGGTAGGGCTAGTTGTCCCACTTCCCCTCCTACCATTCCAGTCTTGCTGTAGCTGTAGCACCAATTATACATTTTGTCACTAAATCATTTATAACCGACAATGTTTTGTGTACTGAGGAAATCATCCAGCCCTTTTTTAAAAGCTGTTATAGTATCTGCCATTACTACCTCTTATGGTAGTGTATTCCACAGTCTGACTCCTCTAACTGCAAAGAACCCTTTCCTATTTAGCTGCCGGAATCGCTTTTCTTCACACGGAATGCATCCTGGTCCTTAGTACTGTCTTTGGAAGGAATGTGCCATTCCTTTATATTGACCACACATGTATTTATGCATATAAATTAGATCTCTGAAACATTTTTTTTTCTAAGCTACACAAACTTTTTCAACCTCTCATCATATGGGTGGCCTTCCATTCCCTCTAGTACCTAGTCTAGTTTACCCGCCTTTGAACTGACTCTAACTTATGAATGTTCTTATCAAAATGTGGAGCCTGAAACTGGATCTCATATCATAGATGTGGCCTTACAAGTGATTTATAGAGGGGTAACTGTTACATCTCGTGGCTCTCCTGAGGCAAGGACTGAGGCAGTCTCCCATTCCTTGCCTGCCACGAGCACTCCTGCTCAGCAGCGCCGAAGGTCTGCCAGACTGCGCAGTGTGCAGGAGATACCTTCTCAGAGAGGCAGCAGAAGGGTGACACCTAGTGGTTCTCCTGTTACAAGGAGTGAAGCGGTCTCCCATTCCTGGCCTGCCGCAGACTCTCCTGCTCAGCGGCCCCGAAGGTCTGCGAGGCTGCGCAATGTGCAGAGGTTTACTGCTCAGGGAAGCAGTGAGATTCCCGTTATCTCTGCACATTGTGAGACCGAGGATCCCGCCTCTATTTCCCAGAGGCAGGAGGGTGAGCATGTGCAATGCGTGGTGGGTCCTGATTCGCTCACTGACGTCACACGGCTTGATGACAAGGCTGGTGACGTGGTGAATCCTGACTGGCCAGGCTGGGACGTCGTGGACCCTGATTGGGTCAAGTCCGTCATCTCCGCCTCGCGCCCGCCCTCGGGTGGAGCTGCACCTCCTTAAAAGCTCCCCCTGCCATCATGGCGGCGCGCGACCGTCCTTCTATGTTTGGATGTCTGGCAGCGTGCTGCCACGCCACTGCTCAGGCATTACTGTCTCTTGTGGGCTTGGCCCTTGCTGCTCCGGCAGTACCTCGTTTGCAGGCCGTGTTCCTGCCTTGCTGCTCCGGCAGTACCCCCGTCAACAGGCCGTGTTCCTGTCCCAGTTGAGCTCCTCAAGTCTCCATTGGACTCACCTGGTTATTGAAAGCACACGTGCGTGGGCACCTCTGTGCTACCCTCGTGCCATATTCTCGTGACTTCCACTGGCACACGTGCGTGGGCACCTCTGTGCTTCCCCGTGCAACAGGTACACCGAGCCGTGAGATCTGTGCCATACAACCCTCAGGGGTTAGGGCAGATCGGTGTACATAGATCGTCTGTGACATTCCAGACGATCGCTAGCAGCAACCCGCTCACTCTTCACCCACCATAGCGGCGGTCCCTTACACCGCACAGTGGACCTTGACCGGCGGAAGCAGTCCATTTCCCATCTTGGCACGCTTCCCCGGGTCCCCCTCGTAACATTACGGTCGCGCCAAAGGTCTGGCTATGGCTGAAGAGCAGCAGCAGTTGCTGCGTTATGTGCAGCAGTTGGAGTCACGATTGGCAGCAGTGGAGCAGTCTTCCTCCGATAAGACTACTCTGACGACAGTCGCCACCCAGGCGGCTACCCAGGCTGTGCTATTGGGCGGAAGGTCTCCTTGCCTTGCGCTTCCAGAGCGCTTTAGCGGCAACAGCTCTGAGTGCCGTGGGTTTATAAACCAGGTTACCACCTACTTAGAGCTGTCCGCGACTCTTTACGCTACCGAGAAGGCGAAGGTAGCCTTCGTCCAGTCCCTGCTCACAGGGAGAGCGCTGAAGTGGTCCACGCCGTTGTGGGAGCGCGGAGATCGTGTGGTGAATAACTTAGCAGCTTATCTTGGGGCCATGAGAATGGTGTTCCTCGGGCCTCAAGTCACCCACGATTCCGCGCTGCGCCTCCTACGACTTCGGCAAGGGTCTGCTTCAGTTGGGGACTTTGCTGTACACTTTAGGACACTGGCCGCAGAGCTGGACTGGCCGGATAAGGTCCTTGTCCCTGTGTTTTGGGAGGGCCTGGCAGGGTTTGTCAAAGACGCACTGGCCACACGTGAGGTGCCTGCCACTTTAGAGTCCTTGATTCAGGTTGCCTCTCGCATAGACATCCGCCAGGCGGAGCGAAGGCTCGAGGTCTCTTCAGCACCCACATCTTCTCAGCCTAAAAAGCGTCTGACTCCCGTCTTCCATCAGACAGGTCCCCCAGCCAGTCCTGTAGGCGACTCCGTGGAGTCAATGGAAGTGTCCAAGGTGGTCTCCTCTGCCCCAGGTTCTCGGTCTTGTGTCATCTGCTTTTCCTGTGGGCAGAGGGGACACATAGCTACCCTATGTCCCAAACCGTCGGGAAAAGACAGCGTCTAGTTTCTATCAGAGGGGGGACTCTAGACGCTACTTCTCCCTCTAGGTTGACTATCAGCGCCCAGTTGCAGTTCGGCACTACTCTCTTCTCTGCCCTGGCTTGCTTGGACTCAGGCGCTGAAGGCAATTTCATCTCGACCTCCCTGGCAACCCGATACTCAGTTCCCCTGGTTCTGTTGCCCAAGCCACTCAGGGTCCGGGTAGTCGACGGGTCCATACTACTCGATCCTATCACCCAGATCACCATCCCTCTCAGGATGGATGTACCACCGGGACACCATGAGCAGGTGTCCTTCCTGGTGCTTCCAGGGGGGACGGATGAGATCCTACTGGGTCTTCCCTGGTTGAGACAGCATGCTCCTATACTCAACTGGGCAACAGGGGAGATCTCATCCTGGGCAGGATCCTGTAGAGAGCACCTCGTGACTACCGAACCACCCGCTACCATTAGGTCGGTTGGGTCCTCAGGGAATACTGAGGGGCCGGGTTTACCGACACCTTATGAGGCCTACAGGGATGTCTTTTCCAAAAGGGCCGCAGATACTCTTCCTCCCCACCGGCCATATGATTGCCGAATAGACCTGAAGCCAGGCTCCGAGCCCCCTAGGGGCAGAGTGTATCCACTCTCTGCTCCAGAGACGGAGGCTATGTCCAAATATATTCAGGACAGCCTGGCGAAGGGGTTCATTCGCAAGTCTATTTCACCGGCTGGTGCAGGGTTCTTTTTTGTGCAGAAGAAGGAAGGGGATCTGCGCCCCTGTATCGATTACAGGGGATTAAATGCAATCACAATCAAGAACAAATACCCTTTGCCCCTCATTACTGAGCTATTTGATCGATTCCGCGGGGCAAAGGTCTTCACAAAGCTGGATCTACGCGGGGCGTATAATCTAGTGCGAGTCAGAAAGGGCGATGAGTGGAAGACCGCCTTTAACACCAGGGACGGTCACTACGAGTATCTAGTAATGCCCTTCGGACTCTGCAATGCCCCCGCCGTATTTCAAGACTTTGTGAATAACATTTTCCGGGATTTGTATCTTTCCGTGGTTGCATACCTGGATGACATTCTTATCTTCTCCCCCGATCTTACCACCCATCGGAGGGATGTCATCCGAGTACTTAAGAGGCTCCGCACCCATTCGTTATATGCTAAGCTGGAAAAGTGCGTTTTTGAACAGGAATCCTTGCCGTTCCTGGGGTACATAGTGTCCAGTCAGGGGTTAGCAATGGATCCGGGGAAGTTGGAGACAGTGATGAACTGGCCTGAGCCCCGCTCGCTGAAGGCGATCCAGCGATTCTTGGGGTTTATCAATTATTATCGCCAGTTCATTCCCAACTTCTCGACGGTGGCAGCACCCATCATTGCCCTTACCCGCAAGGGCGCTAATCCCAAAGCATGGACACGGGAAACGGTAGAGGCATTTCACACTCTCAAAACTCACTTCTCCAGAGCTCCCATCCTTCATCGTCCAGACATCTCCACACCCTTCCTACTGGAGGTAGACGCCTCTTCGGTCGGTGCAGGTGCAGTCCTGTACCAGAAAAACGAACGAGGAAGGAAACATCCGTGTTTCTTTTTCTCCAAGACCTTTTCTCCGGCCGAGAGGAACTACTCCATAGGGGATAGGGAGTTACTGGCGATGAAACTAGCATTCCAGGAATGGCGGCATCTCCTGGAGGGTGCGAAGCATCCATTTGAGGTTTTTTCTGACCACAAAAACCTCACATACCTCCAGACAGCACAACGCCTGAACCCAAGGCAGGCCCGTTGGTCTTTATTCTTCTCCCGGTTCCGCTTTATTATCCGCCACCTGGCCGGTGAGAAGAACGTACGGGCCGATGCCTTGTCACGTTGTATGGTTGTGTTGGAGGAGGACGAGGAGGAGCCTCGTCTTATACTACCCCCGGACAGCTTGAGGATGGTCACTCCCACTTCTTTGGACCAGGTGCCACCTGGCAAAACCCTCGTTCCCCCTGAACTACGGAACGAGGTGCTATCGTGGGCCCATGCCTCCAAGGTCGGGGGTCACTTCGGGGTCAAAAGGACCAGAGACCTGGTGACCAGGCATTATTGGTGGCCGAGACTACCCCAGGACATACAGGAATATGTGGGAGCCTGTATGTCGTGTGCTCGGAATAAGCCGTCCCGGCAGAGACCGGCAGGTCTTCTTCACCCACTGCCAGTGCCGGATCGTCCCTGGGAAGTGGTAGGGATGGACTTCCTGGGAGATCTGCCCAAGTCAGCAGGGCACAGGGTCGTATGGGTCATCACGGACCACTTCTCTAAAATGGTCCACTTGGTGCCTCTCCCACGACTCCCGACGTCACGTGCTCTCGCCACCTTGTTCATTCGGCATGTATTTAGGTTGCATGGCATGCCTGACAAGGTGGTGAGCGACCGGGGTCCCCAGTTCGCGTCTCGCTTCTGGAGGGAGCTCTGTAAGCTCCTGCAGATAGAGCTGAACATCTCCTCCGCATACCATCCCGAGACCAATGGACTAGTGGAGAGGACTAATCAGACCTTGGTAACTTACCTCCGCCATTTTATATCCGCGCACCACGACAACTGGGCTAACCTCCTTCCTTGGGCCGAATTTGCCATTAACAATTCGGTCCATGACTCCTCAGGCCAGACTCCGTTCCTACTCAATAACGGACAACATCCCAGAATCCCGGTTCCGATGCCCATTACGTCACCCGATACTAGAGTGGAGGATTGGGCGACCAAGGCCCGGGAGATCTGGGATGACACCCAAGAGGCTCTGAAAAGGGCCAAAGACCGGATGGTGACAACGGCTGATGTTCGCCGCCGCCCTGCACCATCCTTCGCCCCTGGTGACCTAGTATGGCTGTCCTCTAAGAATGTTAACCTACGGGTACAGGCAGCCAAATTCGCCCCTAGGTATCTGGGTCCGTTTAAGGTACTACAGCAGGTAAACCCAGTGGCATATCGACTCCAGCTCCCTCCACGCTGGGCTATAGCCAACACCTTTCACGTGTCCCTCCTGAAACCCGTACGACTTAATAAATTCTCGGGGTCCCTGCCGGCTCAAACCGACTCCCCGTCCGACGACCCTGAGGTGGCAAAACTTGTGGAGACAAAAGTCATACAGGGCAAGAGGTATTACCTCGTGGAGTGGGCCGGCCGTGGTCCGGAGCATAGATCCTGGGAGTTGGAGGATCATATCCGCGCCCCGGGTTTGATAGCGGCCTTCGAGCACGGACAGGGGGGGGGGCTAGACGGGGGGGTAATGTTACATCTCGTGGCTCTCCTGAGGCAAGGACTGAGGCAGTCTCCCATTCCTTGCCTGCCACGAACACTCCTGCTCAGCAGCGCCGAAGGTCTGCCAGACTGCGCAGTGTGCAGGAGATACCTTCTCAGAGAGGCAGCAGAAGGGTGACACCTAGTGGTTCTCCTGTTACAAGGAGTGAAGCGGTCTCCCATTCCTGGCCTGCCGCAGACTCTCCTGCTCAGCGGCCCCGAAGGTCTGCAAGGCTGCGCAATGTGCAGAGGTTTACTGCTCAGGGAAGCAGTGAGATTCCCGTTATCTCTGCACATTGTGAGACCGAGGATCCCGCCTCTATTTCCCAGAGGCAGGAGGGTGAGCATGTGCAATGCGTGGTGGGTCCTGATTCGCTCACTGACGTCACACGGCTTGATGACAAGGCTGGTGACGTGGTGAATCCTGACTGGCCAGGCTGGGACGTCGTGGACCCTGATTGGGTCAAGTCCGTCATCTCCGCCTCGCGCCCGCCCTCGGGTGGAGCTGCACCTCCTTAAAAGCTCCCCCTGCCATCATGGCGGCGCGCGACCGTCCTTCTATGTTTGGATGTCTGGCAGCGTGCTGCCACGCCACTGCTCAGGCATTACTGTCTCTTGTGGGCTTGGCCCTTGCTGCTCCGGCAGTACCTCGTTTGCAGGCCGTGTTCCTGCCTTGCTGCTCCGGCAGTACCCCCGTCAACAGGCCGTGTTCCTGTCCCAGGTGAGCTCCTCAAGTCTCCATTGGACTCACCTGGTTATTGAAAGCACACGTGCGTGGGCACCTCTGTGCTACCCTCGTGCCATATTCTCGTGACTTCCACTGGCACACGTGCGTGGGCACCTCTGTGCTTCCCCGTGCAACAGGTACACCGAGCCGTGAGATCTGTGCCATACAACCCTCAGGGGTTAGGGCAGATCGGTGTACATAGATCGTCTGTGACATTCCAGACGATCGCTAGCAGCAACCCGCTCACTCTTCACCCACCATAGCGGCGGTCCCTTACACCGCACAGTGGACCTTGACCGGCGGAAGCAGTCCATTTCCCATCTTGGCACGCTTCCCCGGGTCCCCCTCGTAACAGGTAACAATTCATTGGAATCATGGAATCTAATCTCTTTTTATACACCCTAAAATCTTGTTTGCTTTTGCAGCTGCTGCCTGACATTGAGTGCTGCTGCTCAGCTTACTTGTAACCAGAGTCCCCAAGTCCTTCTGTTCTGCAGTTCCGAGTTTTCTCCCATTTAATGTATACGCAGTTATAGGATTACTCCGTCCTAGGTGCATTACTTTACATTTATTAACATTAAATCTCATTTGCCAAGTGTCTGCCCACTTTGCCATCTTATCCAGATCGTTTTGTATTATTGTACCATCAAGGTCAGTTTTTAATATTCTACATAGTTTGGTGTCATCAGCAAAGACTGTCACTTTACTATCAATCCCCTCCGCAAGGTCATTAATAAAGAGATGAAAAAAAATCAGTCCTAGCACAGATCCCTGCGGTCCCCACTGCTGACTAGAGCCAGAACCCCAACAGGTTGGTTAAACATGACTTATCTTTCATGAATCCATGCTGTCTGTCAGTTATTATATTATTTTCGCCAATATATTTTTGCATGTCATCCCTTAAAATGCCCTCAAAAACTTTGCACAGTGCTAATGTCAGGCTTACTGGACTGTAGTTGCCTGGATCTACCCTCTTACGTTTCTTAAGCCCACTTTACACGTTGCAATTAGTTGTACAATCGCATTTGCGATGTGACACGCCCAGGTTGCATACGGGATCTTATGAGATTGCACGTAGGTCGTTCATTTGCTGTCACACGTGCGTTAGTAGTCTATGTCAAATTGATCAATTTTATGTGCGATCCTTTAGATCATGTGTTCTGTGACGTATGCATTGGGCACCTTTTTTTTTTTTTTTTATTTATTGACTTGCCAAGCGTGTGTAATGTGTAGGGATGCATTTTTACTATGTCATCTGCCATTCAGCTCTGCTACATGGCCGCTGACAGCAGACACAGACAGCCATGTAGCAGAGCTGAATGGCAGATGACAGCAGACACAGAAAGAGCCGCACTGTCAGAATGAACTCGGGTGAACCTCACCCGACTTCATTGTCATGCTGCGGCTCTGTCTGTGTCGCGTCCTGATTAGCGGTCACCAGTGAAGGACTCACCGGTGACCGCTAATCCCCTGAGTAACTGAATTGAGCAGCCCTCTCTCATATACTCACCGATCCCCGATCCCCGGCGCTGCACGGCATTCACACTGCTGCGGCGGCTTTTACTGTTTTGAAAAAGCCGGCCACCCATTAAACAATCTCGTATTCCCTGCTTTCCCCGCCCACCGGCGCCTATGATTGGTTACAGTGAGACACGCCCCCACGCTGAGTGACAGGTGTCACACTGCACCCAATCACAGCAGCCGGTGGGCGTGTCTATACTGTGTAGTGAAATAAATAATTAAATAATTAAAAAAAACAGTGTGCGGTCCCCCCCAATTTTAAAACCAGCCAGATAAAGCCATACGGCTGAAGGCTGGTATTCTCAGGATGGGGAGCTCCACGTTATGGAGAGCCCCCCAGCCTAACAATATCAGCCAACAGCCGCCCAGAATTGCCGCATACATTAGATGCGACAGTTCTGGAACTGTACCCGGCTCTTCCCGATTTGCCCTGGTGCGTTGGCAAATCAGGGTAATAAGGAGTTATTGGCAGCCCATAGCTGCCAATAAGTCCTAGATTAATCATGTCAGGCGTCTATGAGACACCCTCCATGATTAATCTGTAGATTACAGTAAATAAACACACACACCCGAAAAAATCATTTATTAGAAATAAAAAACACAAACATATACCCTGGTTAACCACTTTAATCAGCCCCAAAAAGCCCTCCATGTCCGGCGTAATCCAGGATGGTCCAGCGTCGCTTCCAGCGCTGCTGCATGGAGGTGACCGGAGCTGCAGAATACACCGCCGCTCCGGTCACCTCCACACAGCAACTGAAGACAGCAGCGCGATCGGCTGAGCTGTCACTGAGGTTACCCGCTGTCACTGGATCCAGCGGTGGCCGCGGGTAACCTCAGTGACAGCTCAGCTGATCGCGCTACTCACCGCCGCTCCTCTCACCTCCACGCAGCAACTGAGGTAAGTAGCACGATCAGCTGAACTGTCACTGAGGTTACCCGCGGCCACCGCTGGATCCAGTGACAGCGGGTAACCTCAGTGACAGCTCAGCCGATCGCGCTGCTGTCTTCAGTTGCTGTGTGGAGGTGACCGGAGCGGCGGTGTATTCTGCAGCTTCGGTCACCTCCATGCAGCAGCGCTGGAAGCGACGCTGGACCATCCTGGATTACGCCGGACATGGAGGGCTTTTTGGGGCTGATTAAAGTGGTTAACCAGGGTATATGTTTGTGTTTTTTATTTCTAATAAATGATTTTTTCATGTGTGTGTGTTTATTTACTGTAATTTACAGATTAATCATGGAAGGTGTCTCATAGACGCCTGACATGATTAATCTAGGACTTATTGGCAGCTATGGGCTGCCAATAACTCCTTATTACCCCGATTTGTCAACGCACCAGGGCAAATCGGGAAGAGCCGGATACAGTCCCAGAACTGTCGCATCTAATGTATGCGGCAATTCTGGGCGGCTGCTGGCTGATATTGTTAGGCTGGGGGGCTCCCCATAACGTGGAGCTCCCCATCCTGAGAATACCAGCCTTCAGCCGTATGGCTTTATTTGGCTGGTTTTAAAATTGGGGGGGGCCGCACGCCGTTTTTTTAAATTATTTAATTATTTATTTCACTACACAGTATAGACACGCCCACCGGCTGCTGTGATTGGGTGCAGTGTAACACCTGTCACTCAGCGTGGGGGCGTGTCTAACTGTAACCAATCATAGGCGCCGGTGGGCGGGGAAAGCAGGGAATACGAGATTGTTTAATGGGCGGCCGTCTTTTTCAAAACAGTAAAAGCCGCCGCAGCAGTGTGAATGCCGTGCAGCGCCGGGGATCGGGGATCGGTGAGTATATGAGAGAGGGGGATAGACTGACATGGACAGAGAGTGAGGGACAGAGATAGTGACCGACTGACAGAGATTAGTGCATGACAGACATTGTGAGGCGCTTCAGAACGCAGCTTTTCAGATGCACTCTGAAGCGGACCTTTTTTAAGCTGCGGTGCAGAGAGCACACCTGCACACATAGCATCAGACACCGAAATCGTATGAGGGATGTCACACGTTACAATTGACTAGGTTCGTGCAACAAAACGCTCAATTCTAGACAAAGATACGATGTGTTTGCGATCAACGGTTTTGCGTTCAATCCTGATCGCACGTAGATGTCACACGCAGATACCTCACAAGCGATGCCGGATGTGCGTCACTTACAACATGACCCCAACGACGGATTGTGAGATATATTGAAGCGTGTGTAGCGGGCTTTAAATATCGGTACCACATCAACAATCCTCCAATCCTGAGGCACCAACCCTGTTACAAGCAAGTCTATGAAGATGACATATAGCGGTCTGTCAAGAACTGAGCTCAATTCCTTCAATATTCATGGATGAATGATATCCGGTTTGGGGGATTTGTCAATGTTTAATTTACTCAGATGCAGGCGTATTTTTTCTTGTGTTAAATTAATTATATCAGGTAGTGAACTTTGATTTTTCACTTGTTGATCCCTGGAACAGTCAAGTTCCTTGGTGAACACTGATGAGAAGTGCCTGTTTAATATGTCTGTCTTTTCTTTGTCCTCTATAAATAACCTGTTATTATATTTTAAGGGCTCGATACCATCCTTAGTTTTTCCTTTGGCATTAATGTATTTATAAAAAAATTAGAAATTTATTTTAATGTCCTTGGTGATTTTTGTTTCAGTAGCCAAGTTTGCTAGCTTGATTTCTTTTTTACATTTCCTATTGAGATCTTTATACTCCTGAAATGCTATTTCTGTATTCTCAGCCTTCAAGATTTTGAAGGCTCTTTGTTTTTTTTTTATTGTACTTTGTACTGTCTTATTTATCCATAGTGTTTTTTTTTAATTCTTGGACATTTTATTATAAATAAGTTTTTTTTTTACAGGACTCTAGCAGTATATCCTTAAACTTACCCCATTTATGTTCGGTATCCCTAGTTACCATGACATTGTCCCAATCTACACAATTAAGCTTTTCCCTTAATTTGCTGAAATCAGCTTTCCTAAAAGTCCAGGCTTTAGCATTTCCCCTTTCCCCTTCCTAGGTTATATTGAATCTTTTCTGGCCAAATTACATATTTTACATAGCTGCTCCTGCTTTATAATATGGTGCCTGCACATTGGAGTACATTTTCAAGGTGACAAATTCTTTAACGTTTTCCGGAGTGTTGTCTAAACACCTTTTCCTATACTGGTGCATTGCAGTTTTCCATGTTGTCTAAACACCTTTTCCTATACTGGTGCGTTGCAATTTTCCCTATGGTATGTTACTGATACACCCCTGAACGTAAATATGTACACTGCTGAGGGCCTGACATAAGAGCTCTCCTGTTATCCTCTTTTGGTAATTTGAGTCTTTTACAAGAAACTCACTTCAAACAGAGACATATGCCGAACATCAGAACATCTTGTCCAACTGTATCAAAATGTAGCAGTACTGGTTTATCGAAACTCGCAACGTTTTCATTATTTGTGAAGAAATGTAACTTCAAAGGTTGTTTTTTATTCAGTAAAGGAAAAATAGGTAGTACATTACTTTTCCTGCATTCATTTTATGCTTCCAATGCCAGTCAGGTATTATGGTTCCCACAAGTTCTCCCCATCTTTCAATCCTTTAGTGAGGGTATACCAATATTGATGAGTAAACTTTAATGGGGTTGTCCATGGACTCCACTTTAACTACACTGTGTGCAGAATTATTAGGCAAATGAGTATTTTGATCACATTTGTATTCATGTTGTTCTACTCCAAGCTGTATAGACTTGCGAGCCAACTACCAATTAAGTAAATCAGGTTATGTGCATCTCTGTAATGAGGAGGGGTGTGGTTTAATGGAAAATGGGTCAGAAGAGAGATTTGATGGGTTCTGAAAAGTCCAAAATTATGAGATGTCTTGCAGAGGGATGCAGCAGTCTTGAAATTGCCAAACTTTTGAAGCGTGATCACCGAACAATCAAGCGTTTCATAGCAAATAGCCAACAGGGTCACAAGAAGCGTGTTGGGCAAAAAAGACGCAAAATAACTGCCCATGAATTGAGGAAAATTAAGCGTGAAGCTGCCAAGATGCCATTTGCCACCAGTTTGGCCATATTTCAGAACTGCAACGTTACTGGAGTATAAAAAAGCACAAGGTGTGCCATACTCAGGGACATGGCCAAGGTAAGGAAGGCTGAAAAACGACCACCTTTGAACAAGAAACATAAGATAAAATGTCAAGACTGGGCCAAGAAATATCTTAAGACTGATTTTTCAAAGGTTTTATGGACTAATGAAATGAGAATGACTCTTGATGGGCCAGATGGATGGGCCAGAGGCTGGATCAGTAAATGGCAGAGAGCTCCACTCCGACTCAGATGCCAGCAAGGTGGAGGTGGGGTACTGGTATGGTCTGGTATCATCAAAGATGAACTTGTGGGACCTTTTGGGGTTGAGGATGGAGTGAAGCTCAACTCTCAGATCTACTGCCAGTTTCTGGAAGACAACTTCTTCAAGCAGTGGTACAGGAAGAAGTCGGTATCGTTCAAGAAAAACATGATTTTCATGCAGGACAATGCTCCATCACATGCATCCAACTACTCCACAGCGTGGCTGGCCTATAAAGGTCTAAAATATGAACAAAATAATGGCATGCCCCTCTTGTTCACCCGATCTAAACTCAATAGAGAACCTGTGGTCCCTCATAAAATGTGAGATCTACAGGGAGGGAAAACAGTACACCTCTGGGAACAGTGTCTGGAGGCTGTGGTGGCTGCTGCACGCACTGTTGATCATAAACAGATCAAGCAACTGACAGAATCTATGGATGGTAGGCTGTTCAGTGTCCTCATAAAGAAAGGTGGCTATATTGGTCACTAATTTTTTGGGATTTTGTTTTTGCATCTTTATTTCTAAATGTTGTGCAGTTATATTGGTTTACCTGGTGAAAATAAACAAGCGAGATGGGAATATATTTGGTTTTTATTACACTGCCTAATAATTCTGCACAGTAATAGTTACCTGCACAAACAGATATCCTCCTAAGATATTAAGTTTTGATATTTAGGAGCCTTTTGGGTTGATTGAGAACATAGTTGTTGATCAATAATAAAAAAAATCTATCCTCTAAAATACAACTTGCCTAATAATTGTGCACACAGTGTAGATCTGCTTTCTGACAAAGAGCCTTAAGGGGTTTAATAAATTCAGGATCCCATATAAATAAAAAATCTTGCATTCTCACCTCCCACAGTAGTGAGTGACGTTCCAGTGATGTTGGTGTTGTTTTACCCTGATACTGACGTGACTTAATGTCTCACATGCCGGCTGCATCCTGTGATCAGTCACTCATCTGCTGCAGCCTTTACTATTTTGTCTGAGCAGACGTCCATCTTGACAGAATATCGATAATCTGCAATTAGCAAGTGGTCGGGAACTTTAGATGACGTCACATCACTCTCTGGGAACAGCGGCATCGGCATAGCTAAAATGGTGTCACTGCATGAAGTGAGTATGCATTGTTATTATTTAATGTGGGGTTGCTGCATCGAGTAAACTGTGGCTGTCCAATAGTAGATGACCCCTTTAAGTAAAATTAAATCATGTATTAAATCTCATTCACAGATTGTTCAGAAAATCCAAAGTAAAAAGGGACCTGCAGATTTAAAATTCTGTGAAATACCAATTTATCCTGAAGATGATGCCGAATAATTCTCCGGTTGCAAATATTTCTGTGACGCCCTGGACTATCAGGTCGTCACAGGGTACTGCACGCTCTTTTCCCTTGCAGTGCAGTATTCAAATCCCTCATGGTTCTGGGTTCCAATCGTACAGTGCTGCCTCCAACAGCAAATCAAAACCTAGGAACACCCTGCACCACACCCACCAGACACACCAGTGGGCGGCTTAAGCGGAATAGCGTCGCCCACCTGGGGGGTCGGGAAGGGAGGGTAAGTAGAGTGTCAGTGAAGTGAAGTGAAGTGAAGAGAGTAAGGAGAAGGAAGCAGGGAGCGGTGGCTCCCCAGAGTAGCTGTCTAGGTTGCATGCGATGGTCTGGACCTAGAGGAGTCGGACCCCCGGTCGCAGGGGATTGAGGCAATGTGCCTGGACCTATTGAGTGAACGTTTGTCAGCCTGGTCCTTTCACCGGTCCGGGACCGAAGGCACAGCGGGGTACGTGGACCCTAGGTCGGGGAGAAGCTTTAGGCAATTAACCTGCGGAGAGCAGAGCTTTTATGGCCTGTTTCCACTAGCTCCAGAATCGGAGCACTAGCGCTACGAGGGGGATAGGGCCTTCCACATACGCAGCCCACTAAAATCCCAAGCGTGAGCCCTGAGAGCAGGCTCCCACACTTAGCCACAGTGAGGAGCGGGGCCCGGCAAGTTCCAGACTACTGGGCCACTTCAGTGAATCCAAACTTAGTGCCAGGAGGCAGGTCACGGATCATCAGGCAGCACTGCAGGGGACGGGACCCGGACGAGCACCCCTTGAGAGGCAGCGGCACCTAGAGACTTGGTTTACCCGGTTATCAGCGTCTGCTTATTGGCTGAGTGAGTACATGAGTGATCTCCCTGTCATGGCACCCGTGGAGAGTAATGACACCTTGCTGCCACATTCCATCACCCCGGGTACTCCTAACAACGGCAGCGGCGATACTCCCAATTACCGCACACCACGGGTGGCGTCACAAACTATCATCTCCCTGTAAATATCCCCTTTTACTTTAGAGTGTGGCCCCAAGCCCCCGGGTCCGGAGACCCTCGAGCCACGAACGGACATTGCCCACGGATCCGAGCGGTTCGATCCGCTGCTCGGGCGGCACATTTCTGCAACAAAGCCTGCACAATTTTTGCGCAGATTTTTATACTGAAGGTGATGCTGTAGAATTCCAACTGAGGGAAAGTTATATTTCATCTGACTCGTTTGTACTTATAGCTTAATAAAAAAGATTATCATAAAGTAGTATTTTATCTAAAAATGTAACCAGTATGTACATTTATATAACCTGATATTCTGTGAAATGTCGGCATTGTCTTTACAGAGGTGTTGTGCTGGGCTCTGTACACTTTATGTTCTTTCTTTACAATGGACAACAACAGACACTACTGTTGCATAACTATCATTTTACAATGTGGTCTGTCAGGTTCTGTATAGAGATAGTAATTATTTTGTTAAGGAAATTATTACTTTCTTGTATCCTTGGTAGTATTTGAAGCACATCTGTCACCAGAGGTATCATAATTCCAGCTGCAAACTATAGACAGCAACTTGATGAGACTGTTGTAAATCCATGTCAAAATGACTTTAGAATCCTGATGTAAATATGAGAATGAGTCCCGCTATAGAATGAATTGATTTATAAATCCAAGTGTATTCAACCCTCAGCCTGACTGACAGCTGCAGCTTGTACTGAGCACTGAGAGATCTCAGCAGGAAAGACACAAAGTGCTGTAAGTAGCAAATTGAGATAGATTTTCAGAAAGTATTTTCCAGCCATTCTGACATCAATTTTCAAAGTAAATACACCATCCTTGTCACATCTAAGAAATCTATTGAGTAACGTATGACGTTTGTATTGTGAAATTTGGTGACAGATTCGCTTTAATGCAAATGTAAGCAAAGTCTTATCCAAGCCGCTGTACATGACAGACGGATACAGCATTCCATTTCCCAATTTGAATTATAATGTATTAATTATATTTAGCTTTCTCCTCCCAGCTCTCAGTTTCATTATCAAGTTGTCAGTTAAGTAATTCCAAACATTCTTCTAATGTGTAATAATGATAAGTGACACAGGGAAAAAGTATTTAACACGTTTACTGAAATTTAATTAATATGGAGAAACTAGTCATGCATTGCTCAGGTGTGATTTTGACCCATACCTATGTGGATTGGGTAAGTTGTTGCAAATATCTTATTAGAAACTCATGGCAGTAACACCTTTAATAATATATTTACTTAGAACATTGGTGACATGTTCAATACTTATTTCACCCACTTGCATGTGTTTGGGGTTCTTAAATGGGTGGTTAGAAACTAAAATTCATTTTAACCCTAAATGTTTTTCTATTTCATTTCATATTCCTTCCAGTCTCTTTTTTCTAATATGTTTTAATTAAAAAGTCCCTACCGTTCCCTCACAACACTAAGGGTCCCGTCACTCGTAGCGACGCACCAACGATCCCACCAGTGATCCGACCTGGCAGGGATCGTTGGTGCATCACTACATGGTCGCTGGTGAGCTGTCAATCAGGCAGATCTCACCAGCGACCAGCGACTCATGTAACGATGATGCGCTTGGTAACCAGGGTAGATATCGGGTAACTAAGCAAAGCGCTTTGCTTGGTTACCCGATATTTACCCTGGTTACCAGCGTACACCGCTTACAGGCTGCCAGCGCTGGCTCCCCGTATACGTAGCCAGAGTACACATCGGGTTACTAAGCAAAGAGCTTTGCTTAGTTACCCGATATTTACCCTGGCTACGTGTGCAGGGAGCCAGAGCTGGCAGCCTGTGAGCGGTGTACGCTGGCAACAGGGGAAATATCGGGTAACCGCTTTGCTTATTTACCCAATATTTACCCTGATTACTAGCGTACGCTGCTTACACAGAGTCGGTGCTCGTTGGTCTCCCGCCGTCAAACACGCTGATGTGTGCTGCACAGCGGGAGACCAACGAGCAAAAAATTAACCAGAACAGTGTGTAACGATCAGCGATTTCACAGCAGGGGCCAGGTCGCTGCTTAGTGTCACACACAGCGAGATCGCTGATGAGGTCACTGGTGCGTCAAAAAACCTGTGACTCAGCAGTGATCTTGCTATGTAAGAAGTACCCCTAACTGTTTTTTTTTCCTTCTTACTACTTCCTGTTTGATCTGAAAACAATGGCGCGCACATTGGTCATGTCATGGTGCCAGTTGTTGGGTACATGGACGCACACAGTAGTCATAGAAAAACACTGAACTCACGTATTTGATGCAAAAAGTGATGATATTTATTATTTCTTAAAAAAGGTATTGTACAGGGAGCATAGACGCCAGAACCCCATGTGTGGGATATGTGACCAAACAACGTTTCGGCCAAGGAGGCCTTGTGCACAAAGTCACTGTCATTGGTAGTTCAGTGTTTGTAAGGTAAACAGGCTTCCCCCTTGTAAATCCCTTTAGTAGCAACGCACGCCACACTTGACACAGAGGAAGCCAAGACACGGGAGTGTCAGCGTGCAGTGCTGCTAACGAATAAAAGAATAAAAAAATATTCTTCAAAGCAGGCAGCTACATCTGAATACGACAGCTGTAAATAATGGAATAAGACCATATACAAGGTGGAGTTCCCCTTTGTTGGTGCGTCGCATATGAGGCAGAGAGAAGGAAGGCTAAAATGACGTTAAGTGCAGACAGGCGAGCAGCATAAGGGTGAGAACGACGAAAGTGCGCACATACTTGTCACGCTCCCGGTCCACGTGCGTACCGACCACGGCCGCTGCTCTGGCTCCTGCTCCCCTGCGTCTCCCGTGCTCCCTGCTCGGCGGTCCCGCCGGCTTGCTGCAGCTTGGGACTCTGCCACCGGCTCCCTTGCATCCTGTCCCGGCCTCCTGTGCTTGTCTCCAGCTCCCGGGCTTCGCGCATGCGCATTAGGGTGCGGGCGCGTACACGCTCATTCACCTCTTCTTAAAGGGCCAGTATCCCTGAAACAGGATATGGCCGATTACAGGTGCAGGGTATAATAGACTTCCTTTTGCATACGGGTGGTGCTTGTTCAACGAGTTCTTGTAGCTTAGTCTCTTGTGCTGGTGTTCAAGCCCTCTGTGTTCTGTTCCTGGATTAACCCTGTCTCTACCCTCAGAACCTGACGCCCGGTGTATGCCCCAGCTCTTCCGGCTCCCTGGAGATTCCCCGGTGTCTGTTAGCAGTGGATCTCACCATCTTCCCTCTGCTTCACTCCGCCACTGGGTCTGGATTAAATCCAACATTTCCAGCCTGCATTTATCACTGGTTCCGGACTTCGCCTGCTGTCTTCGCCCGGCTCCGGTCATCTGTCTAGATTCCCTCCGGTCCAAACCCAACGCGGGAGAGGCCCCCGTATTCTGCCCGGACTTTCCAAGGACACTCCCCGTATCCCGCCTGTGTTCCGGCTGCTGTGCATCTAGGCCCTCTGGGGTGTCGCCAGACAGTCCCTGTATAGCGGTTCGCTCCAGGTGGCCTCCCTGGGGGAGTCCGGTGCATGGTCCCGTGGATCCACTCCTGGACTGAACGTAACAATACCGCAGAAGCTCTGACATATGTGGGTAATTTGCACGCTGTACACACTCTGTTTTTTGGTAGATTGAGCTAATAGATTACACTGCCTGTACACTGCTGGTTTGGATCGCTGCATGGTGCAGTGCTATATTTAATTTTCAATTTGTTTTTTAGTAACTGTACCTATCACTGTCCCTCACTCCAACAGCATACTCTCCATATTCTAGTCAACACAAATTGGTTGCGCAGCCCATCATCCGGACTTTATACAGGTGTAACAGACAATCACAGCCATTCCAATACTTGCCATGGCTGCGATGGCTCTGGAAGTGCCCAAAGCCTAAAAGCTTCCAGATTGGCTGCTCTACAACCTTTCAGCAATCTTTATTCAGGTGTCAAACCTGGGGGTTCAGCACCGTTAAGGACTCTGAACTTTACAGCTCGGGTTTGTTCATGCATACTTCTTGCTCCTCTCAATTGGAATTTTGGACCACTCTTCTTTTGCAAACTACTCCAGGTCTCATATTTGAAGGCGCCTTCCCCAACAGAAATTTTAAGATCTCTCTCCAGGTGTTCAATGGGACTTAGATCCGGACTCATTGCTGCTTACTTCAGAGCTCTTCAGTGCTTTGTTTCTATCCATTTCTGGGGGCTTCTTGAAGTATGCTTGGAGTCAGCATCCTGATGGAAGACCCATGACCTAGGACGCAGAACTGACACTGGGCACTATATTGTTACCCAAAATTCTTTGGTAATCTTCAGATTTCATGATGCCTTGCACACAGCCTTGGCACCCAGTGTCAGAGGCAGCAAAACAACCCTAAAACATCTTTAAACCTTCACCATATTTGATTGTAGGTGCTGTGTTCTTTTATTCGTAGGCTTCATTCCATCTTCAGTAAACAGTAAAATTATGTGTTTTACAAAAAATCTCTATCTTGGTTTCATCTGTCCACAAGATGCATTTCCAGAAGTATTTTGGCTAACATGTACATAATGGCAAACTGAAGTATAGCTTTTTTATATCTCTGTGTCAGCAGTGGGGTCCTCCAGGGTCTCCTGCCATAGTATTTCATTTTATTCAAATGTAGACGGATAGTCCACGCTGATACTGATGCACCCTGAGCCTGCAGGACAGCTTCAATTTCTTTGGAACTTGATTGGAGCTGCTTATCCACCATCCACAGTATTCTGCTTTGCAAACTTTCATCAATTTTTTTCTCTGCCATCCACATCCAGGGTTATTAGCTACAGGTTGTAAACTTCTTGATTATGTTGCACATCGTCGGCAAAGGAACATCAAGTTCTCTGGAGATGGACTTGAGATTGTTGATACTTTTTAACAATTTTGGTTTTCAAGTCCTCAGACAGTTCTCTTTCTGTTCTCTATGCTTAGTGTGGCAAACAGACACACAATGCAAAGATTAAGTCAACTTCTCCCCTTTTTATTTGGCTGCAGGAGTGATTTTCAGATTGCCCACACTTGTTACTTGCCACAGGTGAGTTTGAATGAGGGCTGCATGATTGTAATAAAGTTCTTCACCATCAATTTTGGCAAGGTGCCAACAATTTTGTGTGGTTATTATTTGAGTTTTGTGTGACATTATGTCCAATTTAAGTTTTTTCCTCTAGTTTTTTGTGGCTTGTTGGAAAACACACAAAGGAAATAAACATGTTTATGAAAAAATGTGTAAATAAAATACTTTTCTGGGAGAAATACTTAGGCTGAGACTGCAGTATATACATAGAAAGCTGATGCTTCGGTAAAGTATGTAGGAGGCTGTGACTGCGGTATATTGTCACGCTCCCCGGGTCCTTGGCTCCCCTCCCCGGGTCCTCTGCTCCGCTCCCCGGGTCCTCAGCCCCGCTCCCCGGCTCACCTGCCACGCTCCCCGGGTCCTTGGCTCCGGTGCCCGTCCTTCCCAGGCCCCCTGGTCTCCGATCGCGGCGCCCGACGGCTTCCCAGGCCCTGGCCGGCTCCCCTGCGTCCTCTTCTCAGCCTCCTTCCCTGGCTTCTGGCACCCGGGCTGCGCGCATGCGCATTAGGGCGCGCGCGCGGTCACTGACCCTTTCTTAAAGGGCCAGCGTCCATTAACAGGAAATGAGGCTAAACAGGTACAGGGTATAAAGGGGTGTATTGTCCAAGAGGGCGGGGCCTGATCTTCGTGTTTTCCAAGCTAGGAGTCAGGTCTCCTTGTGTCGTCTTGCCATACTCACGTATCTCTCTTCTAGAGCTGATCCTGCCTCGCCAGCCGGTCCTGCTGAATCCCGAACCCCGCACGCTGTCCGTCTGCCATCTGACAGTCCGTACCATCTTGGATCCCTGCTGTGACCCGTCATCTCGCTCCAAAAGGTTCCGGACCCCGCCTGACATCATCTCGGCTTCCGAACCTGAGCTGCGTCACCCGGACTACCATCCGTGACTCCGTGGTCCCAGGGACTTCTTCGGTACCTTCACTTGCACGGACTGTTCTACTGCCCATACTGCTGCAGCTACCGGACTCCTTACCACCATCTTAGAGTTCGGCCCAGTGGATCCACCTCCTGGGTCTGCCCGACCGCCTGGCCCTGACAGTAAGATCAGGCCATGGATCCCGCTGCAGCACTAGCGGCCTTGCAAGAGGAACTCCAACGCCAGCGTGAAGTCCAGACCCGCATGCTGAACTTTATGACTTCCGTGGATACCCGCCTGTACACGTTACAAGCGGCAGTTACGCCTTCAACGTTCCGGGCCTCCACTAGTCAATCCACGGCTCCCGCACCCGTGGCAGCCTCTTCGAATGCTTCCCAACTCCGTTTGGCTTCACCACCTCGTTATGCCGGAGATCCCAAGACCTGCAGGGGCTTCATAAACCAATGTTCCCTTCATTTCACGCAGCTACCACATCTGTTTGCCTCCGACCAAGCCAAGGTCGCCTTCATCATGTCTCACCTGGAGGGCGAGGCACTGGCGTGGATGAACCCGTTGTGGGAGAAGGAGGACCCTATGACCAAGGATCTTCAAGAGTTCCTGCAGGCCTTTCGTAGCACCTTTGACGAGCCGGGACGCGCCTCTGCGTCTGCTTCATCCCTCCTCCGCTTACGTCAAGGAACATTGACGGTGGGCCAATACGCCATCCGTTTCCGCACTCTGGCTTCAGAACTCGGGTGGAATAATGAGGCCCTAACAGCCGCCTTCTGGGAAGGACTCTCAAGTCGCATCAAAGATGAGTTGGCGGGTCGTGACGTGCCCTCCACCCTAGATGCCCTGATTGCCCTAGCAACTCGAGTGGACATTCGTTTTCAGGAGAGCTCCAAAGAGCTGTCTCGGGAGAGACGTCCGGTACGGCATTCCTCTCCTCCACAGAAGCCCTCCGTATCTCAGTCATCAACAGCTGGGATTCCCGTCCACGAGCCCATGCAGATCGACCGAGTACGACAGTCTGAACAACGTCGAGCAGAGCGGCTCGCCAAGGGCCTCTGCTTTTACTGCGGAGAGGACACACACCTCCTACGCTCCTGTCCGGAAAGGCCGGGAAACTCCAAAGCCTAGGGTTGGTAGGAGAGGCCACCCTAGGTGCTGGGACTCTCTCAGACCTGGTTATGTGGACTGTGCAAGTGTCAACGGGAGAGACGCGCTTCACGGCTGAGGCATACCTCGACTCTGGAGCAGCAGGCAATTTCATCCAGCAGGCCACGGTGGACAAGTACCAGCTGCCTGTTACTCCACTCGAGAAGCCCCTAGTGATTGCCTCTGTGGATGGGAGACCCCTCTCTGATACCATCTCCTGGGTCACCAGTCCGGTCGTACTGCGTATCGGTGCCCTGCACACCGAGAACATCGCTCTCTACGTCCTTCCACACATGTCCCATCAAATCCTGCTGGGACTTCCCTGGTTGCGGACACACGAACCATCAGTCAGCTGGGGTACTGGCGAAATCACCCGATGGGGTCCTGCTTGTCATGAGAAGTGTCTGAAGTCCATACAACCCATCCGACGACCTCCGGTTCCAGAGAACCTGCCGGAACTGCCTTCGGCCTATTGGTCCTTCGCAGACGTTTTTGACAAGAAGGAGTCTGAGGTACTTCCGCCACACCGTCCCTACGATTGTGCCATCGACCTACTCCCAGGAACAACACCGCCTCGAGGACGGATATATCCGTTGTCCCCAGCCGAAACCAGGGCCATGTCCACCTACGTCACAGAAAGCCTGGCAAAGGGATTCATCCGGAGATCCTCCTCTCCTGCGGGAGCAGGCTTCTTCTTCGTTAAGAAGAAAGAGGGTGACCTACGCCCATGCATCGACTACCGGGGTCTGAATCAGATCACCGTAAAAAATAAGTACCCTCTGCCGCTCATCCCCGAATTGTTCGACCGGCTCCGAGGAGCCCGTGTGTTCACCAAGCTGGATCTTCGGGGTGCCTACAACCTAGTTCGTATCCGCTCTGGGGACGAATGGAAGACCGCGTTTAATACTCGCGATGGGCATTATGAATACTGCGTGATGCCCTTCGGCCTGTGTAACGCACCAGCAGTCTTCCAAGAATTGGTGAACGACATATTCCGGGACCTCCTCTACATCTGTGTAGTAGTTTATCTGGACGACATCCTTATCTTCTCTCCGGACCTCCAGACCCACCGAGAGAACGTACAGCTGGTTTTACAAAGACTGAGAGAGAATCGTCTCTACGCCAAATATGAGAAGTGTGTCTTTGAGCAGTCTTCTCTCCCTTTCCTGGGATACATCATCTCGGGCACTGGACTGCAGATGGATCCAAAGAAGGTCTCCTCCATACTCAACTGGCCTCCCCCTTCTGGACTGAAGGCAATCCAACGGTTCCTGGGATTCGCCAACTACTACCGCCAGTTTATCCCTCACTTCTCTGCCCTGACTGCTCCTCTCTCCGCTTTGACCAAAAAAGAGGCTAATCCAAAGGACTGGTCACCTGCGGCCGACGCCGCGTTTTGCTCGCTGAAGCGAGCATTTGCCTCCGCTCCTGTACTCCACCGTCCGGAGTTAAACCGCCAGTTCACCTTGGAGGTGGATGCCTCCTCCTCGGGAGCCGGAGCAGTGCTCATGCAGAAGTCCTCCTCCGGCAAGATGGTGACGTGCGGTTTCTTCTCCAAGAGCTTCTCAGCGCCTGAACGTAATTACACCATCGGTGACCGAGAACTATTGGCGGTCAAACTGGCTCTGGAGGAGTGGCGCTACCTCCTGGAAGGAGCAGTGTACCCCGTGATTATCTACACGGACCACAAGAACCTGGAATACCTGCGGTCAGCTCAGCGACTGAACCCACGCCAAGCCAGGTGGTCCCTATTCTTTGCCAGGTTCGACTTCCAGCTCCATTTCCGACCCGCGGACAAGAACGTACGCGCTGATGCTTTGTCTAGGTCTTTCATGCCCATGGAGCAGGAGGAAGAGACTACCCAACCCATCATCTCTCCTAGCAAGATCATTTCGGTGGCTCCTGTCACCCTGGCCCAGATACCGCCCGGAAAGACCTATGTCTCTGAGACTGACAGGCAAAAAGTGTTGCACTGGGGTCATGCCTCAAAAACAGCCGGTCATGCAGGCCAGAAGAGAACATGGGGTGCGATTGTACGCCATTACTGGTGGCCATCCCTTCGCACGGACGTCGCTGCTTTTGTCTCTGCCTGCTCCTCTTGTGCCAGAAACAAGACGCCCAAACACCTGCCCTATGGCCGTCTTCTGCCTCTGCCTATACCCTCAGTTCCGTGGCAACACATAGCGATGGATTTCATTACGGACTTGCCATTATCCTCTGGACACACAGTCATATGGGTCGTGGTGGACCGGTTCTCCAAAATGGCTCACTTCATCCCCATGGCTGGACTGCCCTCTGCTCAGGAACTCGCGGAAGCCTATATCCATCACATCTTCCGCTTGCATGGCTTTCCATCCCACATCGTGTCCGACAGAGGAACTCAGTTCACCTCCCGCTTCTGGAGGGCGCTCTGCAAACATCTGGGAGTGACTCTGGACTTTTCTTCCGCATACCATCCTCAGTCTAATGGCCAAGTGGAGAGGGTCAATCAAATCTTGACATCCTTCTTACGTCACTATGTCAACGCCCATCACGACGACTGGTCCACGCTTCTGCCTTGGGCTGAATTCTCACATAACCACCACATCAGTGAGTCGTCCTCCAAATCTCCCTTCCATGTCGTTTACGGACTTCAGCCCTCCGTTCCATTGCCTATCTCCCCTTCTTCGGATGTCCCTGCGGCTGATACTGTAGCCCGTGACTTCGCTACCATTTGGGACTCTGTCAAGGCGTCCCTTGGACGCGCTTCCCAGCGGATGAAGAAACACGCTGACAAGAGGCGTCTGGATCCTCCGTGTTTCTCTCCTGGTGACCTGGTCTGGCTTGCTTCCCAATACATCCGATTGAAGATTCCTTCCTACAAGCTGGGTCCTCGCTACATCGGGCCGTTTAAGGTCCTCTGCAAGATCAACGAGGTCTCCTACAAGCTACAGCTCCCGGCCACGATGAGGATACCCAACTCATTCCACGTCTCCCTGCTCAAGCCGGTTGTCCTTGGTCCCTTCTCCGCTGCTGCCAGTCCGGCTCCTCCACCTATTGCCGATGACGACATCTATGCGGTAAGGGATATCGTGGCCATGAAGACTGTTCGAGGCCGACAGTTCTTTCTGGTGGACTGGGAGGGGTATGGTCCTGAGGATAGGTCCTGGGAGCCCAGGGAGAACGTGGGCACTCCTCTGATCCGTGCCTTCATGTCCCGGTTGCGGGGAGGGGGGCGTGGGGGGGGGGTACTGTCACGCTCCCCGAGTCCTTGGCTCCCCTCCCCGGGTCCTCTGCTCCGCTCCCCGGGTCCTCAGCCCCGCTCCCCGGCTCACCTGCCACGCTCCCCGGGTCCTTGGCTCCGGTGCCCGTCCTTCCCAGGCCCCCTGGTCTCCGATCGCGGCGCCCGACGGCTTCCCAGGCCCTGGCCGGCTCCCCTGCGTCCTCTTCTCAGCCTCCTTCCCTGGCTTCTGGCACCCGGGCTGCGCGCATGCGCATTAGGGCGCGCGCGCGGTCACTGACCCTTTCTTAAAGGGCCAGCGTCCATTAACAGGAAATGAGGCTAAACAGGTACAGGGTATAAAGGGGTGTATTGTCCAAGAGGGCGGGGCCTGATCTTCGTGTTTTCCAAGCTAGGAGTCAGGTCTCCTTGTGTCGTCTTGCCATACTCACGTATCTCTCTTCTAGAGCTGATCCTGCCTCGCCAGCCGGTCCTGCTGAATCCCGAACCCCGCACGCTGTCCGTCTGCCATCTGACAGTCCGTACCATCTTGGATCCCTGCTGTGACCCGTCATCTCGCTCCAAAAGGTTCCGGACCCCGCCTGACATCATCTCGGCTTCCGAACCTGAGCTGCGTCACCCGGACTACCATCCGTGACTCCGTGGTCCCAGGGACTTCTTCGGTACCTTCACTTGCACGGACTGTTCTACTGCCCATACTGCTGCAGCTACCGGACTCCTTACCACCATCTTAGAGTTCGGCCCAGTGGATCCACCTCCTGGGTCTGCCCGACCGCCTGGCCCTGACATATATACATAGGAGGCTGTGACGGAGGTATATACATAGTAGGCTGTGAATGCGGTTTATACATAAGAGGCTGTGATGACAGCATATAAGTGGTAGGCTGAGACTACGTGGGAGGCTATGACTGCTGTATATACATAAGAAACTGTGGTATTTACATAAGAGATTCTGGTATATACATAGGAAGCTTTGACAGTGGAGGCTGACTGTGGTATATACACAGGAGGCTTAGACTTCTACATACACTAATATATATGTATATACATAGGAGACTGTGGTATATACATAAGAGGTTGTGACCGCGCGATTTACATAGAAGGCTGTGACTATGGTATATACATAGGAGGCTGTGACTACAGTATATACAGTATATATATATATATATATATATATATATATAACAGGCTCAGACTGCAGCATATACGTAGGAGGCTGTTACTGAGGTATATACATAGGAGGCTATGATTGCGCTACTTACATAGGAGACTGTGGCTGTGGTATATATAAAGGAGGCTTTGACTACTGTATATACCCGGGAGGCTGAGACTATAACATATACATAAGATACTGAGATTGTGGTATATACAGAAGAGACTGAGATTGCGGTATACACTAGCATAGGATCCATCTTAACCAGGACTCACCCAGATCCTGGACATGGGGGAAAATAAAAGGTGGTATCAAGTCCAGAGCTGGGCGAGCCAAAGCTGAGGAGCAGATTTCACGTGCATACCAGGGGTGCCAGGTATGCCAAAAGAGCAGAGCACAGACTCTACCCACGGAAAAATGTTCTGACACCGGCACAGAATATTAGCGTCAGACGTGGTAACAGCCCTATGTGAATCACAGCAGCGTTGTTAGAGTGCACGGGCACAGCCAGTGCTGCACACAAAGTCGGCGGCAAAGATTTAAAGGGCCTGTGGCTGAAAAATGTGGCTGGTGTCCCACATTATAAATCAGGGCTCTGGCCCACCGGGAATCTCCCTGTTTGGGCATATATCCAATCCAGGCCAGAGTATAACAAACTCTTCTCTGGATTTGTTCACATTACATTGCAGCAATTTCTGGACTGCTATACTTTAGTTCCTTTTTTTGTCTACACTTCTAGCTTTGTGTCTTCTCGTTTGCACTTGTCTGCCTGCTGGGCAGCTTACCCCTTTGTCTTGTCCCATGTGTCATCCGGCAAGTGTTGCCCCCTTCGGGATGAGCCCTAATATGGCACATGTCAATAAGATATTAAGGAAGAGGAAATACTGCAATCCCACATGAATGAAGAAAGTTTTGAACCTGAAGTACAAACATTAAAAACTGTAAAGTCAGTAGGAATATTTACTTTGGCATCGTGTCCTTTGTATAAAAGTCTATATGAGAAAACATGCAGACGAGAGCAGAAGTGGCTGTTCCCTTCTGTGACGTGAGTAAACCTGCTAATGTATGTTTATGACAATTCTTATGAGATAGTATCTATACCCGCCAAGTCCAAATCTCTGCAAAGAGTACTTAATGCAGCCGAACAATAAGCACTAGATGTATCCACACTAATTCCTATATTGCTGATGGACCAAGAAAAACTCGAGACACTCCTTAAATTATTATTGCCAACTTTTTTGTCACCCAACTGAAAACAACCATAAGTATTATTCCATATCCAGAGAAAACATTTACCTGGGATTACAGCTATAGGTTCTGATCACCGATTGTACTTCATAATATAGCCCACAGAAATAATTGTACCTTGTTACAAAAAAAGTACTAAAAATTGTAATTTATTGTATTACAAAGTGTGAAAATATGATCTGTGAGCAGAAACCTTAGAGTCCAAAAACCCCTCGTCATACCTTTAATGCCAACAAGAAAGTGTGCAATGTTTGAACTCGGCCTTACAGACTCAAAAATGTAAGGGTACTTTCACACTTGCGTTGAACGGTATCCGTTGCATTGCGTTGTGTAACGGATGCAACGGATGTGTTGCATATAGTGGCACAACGGATGCAACGGATGCTGCAAAACAACGCAATTCGTTTTGATTTTTTTTTTATTTTTTTTACAGTTTTACCAGCGGCAGACTATTGTAAACGATCAGCTGATCGCTCCCAGTAGCCGGCCGCCGGGTGATCAGCTGATCGCTCCCTGCAGCCGACCGCCGGGTGATCAGCTGATCGCTCCCTGCAGCCGGCCGCCGGGTGATTAGCTGATCGCTCCCTGCAGCCGGCCGCCGGGTGATCAGCTGATCGCTCCCAGTAGCCGGCCGCCGGGTGATCAGTTGATCGCTCCCTGCAGCCGGCCGCCAGGTGATCAGCTGATCGCTCCCTGCAGCCGGCCGCCGGGTGATCAGCTGAGCGCTGTCACTTGCCGGCGCCCGGGCATGCCGGCGGGCGGGCGCTCAGCTGAGCGCTGTCACTTGCCGGCGGCCGGGCATGCCAGCGGGCGGGCGCTCAGCTGAGCGCTGTGACTTGCCGGTGGCCGGGCATGCCGGTGGCCGGTCGCTCAGCTGAGCGCTGTCGCTTGCCGACGGCCGGGCGCTCAGCTGAACGTTCGGCCACTGCAAGCCAAAATAAAGTTTGATTTAAAAAAAAAAAAAAAAAAAGAGCATGCGCAGTGGAATCCAGAGGATTCCGCTGCTCAAAATAACGTTACATGCTGCGTTCCTCCCGCTGGGCGGAAGCAACGGAGCGTCGCCCAGCGGAAGCAACGCAGGTCCTTTTGGTACAATCCGTCACCCATACAAGTCTATGGGAAACAGCGGAATCCGTTAACGGATTCCGCTGTTTTCCAAAAGGGCGGATTATAACGGAAGGAAATAAACGCAAGTGTGAAAGTACCCTAACATGTCATATAATGAGGCTACATAAAAATGAGAATGTTTCGGCTGCTACAGCTATGATTGAACAAAAAAATAAATCCATAAGTCCCAACTAGAGATGAGCAAGATGCACAGAAGACGTCGCACCAGACCTGGCTAATCAAAAGCCGTTACGGGGACACCAGAAGGTAAGAAATTTGCCGGCCTTCAGCTGCCGAGTACCAGTGATCTGGACGCTGGACCGGAGTCTCGTGAATTAATCCGCTCATCTCTAGTCCCAACCGTCCTGGATACAACAGAAAGTCCTGGATTTAGGTCTACGCCCTGCAGTACCAGGCATCTACTGAATGTCCCTCACTGCCACCGCCCATCTAGCAGGGTTCAAAGAAATGGCAAATGGGTGATCCTATTTCTGTTCTTCCAAAGATGGGAGGTATGTATAATACTGATATGACCATTGGTGAAAATAAGTTTAACAACCCATGCCATAGAATATTCTATGATATTTCGTAGATTAAGTTGAAGATGGTGTAATAATCTGCTGATAGATCCTCTAGTGATTAGCTGTTATCACATGGGGAAGCTTTTGGCATTAATGTGATATTTCATACCAATGAAAGGTCATCTCTGCTGAAGCAGAATCTGATAATGCCCGCTTGGTTGACAGAAAAAAAGTATAACCTCCCTTCTTTTACACTATGTTAAAAAGCTTAATAGGGAAATTGGAACCTTAGAACTCATCTTTACATTTATTGGCAACTATGGTATGTTGGCAACACATCTGTAATTGTCTTCTTGAATTCGCCACCTTCTCCAGGTTTTAGATTATATTTAGCTCTTTATTGTTGTGTAATATAATTGTATACAGTTTCCTCTCTATGTTAAAAAACGTCAACCTAATAAATCTGTCTCCTGTCCTGATAGTTGCAATGTATCAATGTACTGTACTTGTATGGTAGTCCACACAGTTTGTTTCATACTTTAGCGATGCCGCTCCAGTTCCACGGCGACATCTTGTGGGTGTAGCTTCTGGCTGTCTGGAAATCAGAAGTTGCGTCACAAGCAGTCAATACAAATCTATAAGAGCCAGAACAAGGCTCCCATAGAGATGCATTGAAGAGTGACCTCCGATGCACTCCATGAAACACTGGAGCTGCTGACTGGTCACTTTTCAAAGCAGACTAACCGGAGTGGTGCTGGAAATGGATGAAGGCAGGGGAAGGTGACTATAAAGGCTGCTTTACACGTATCCACTTATCGTGCGTTCGCATGTGCGATCGCACCCGCCCCCATCGTTTGTGCGCACAAAGTCGTAAACCCCCGTCACACGTACTTACCTTCCAAACGACCTTGTTGTGGGCGGCGAACATCCTCTTCCTGAAGGGGGAGGGACGTTCGGCGTCACAGCGACGTCACACAGCGGCCGCCCAATAGAAGTGGAGGGGCGGAGATGAGTGGGACGTAAACATCCCGCCCACCTCCTTCCTTCCGCATTGCCGGCAGACACAGGTCAGCTGCAGTTCATCGTTCCCGGGGTGTCACACGGAGCGATGTGTGCTGCCTCGTGAACGATGAACAACCGGAGCACAGAAGGACGTTTGATTTTTTGAAAATGAGCGACGTGTCAACGAGCACGATAAGGTGAGTATTTTTGCTCGTTCACAGTCGCTCGTAGCTGTCACACAGTACGATATGTCATACGATGCCTGATGTGCGTTAGTGACGTGACCCCGACGACATATCGTTAGATATATCTTAGCGTGTAAAGCGGCCTTAAGACAGGGCTCAGAGGACTTAGATTTAAAGCAGCACTACACCAGTGAAATAAAAAATGCTTTGCTTTAGCGGTGCTTTAAATCTTTTATTCAGCACTGTGTTTGACACTGATTTTGCATATGGGTTTCTGTTTGTTTCTAATGTTCAGTATGTTCAGTATCCATATTTGGAGCTTTTTTTCAAGCAAAAAGGTCTCAAGAATTGACATGTTGCTATTTTTCCAAAAACCGCACAGTGTTCACGATAAATGAGTGCATTTCTTTTTTTAATGAAATCAATAGGAAACATTAAGAGTTTTCAATATGTTGATAAGCCAGGGGTGGACATATCAATGGTGCAACTTGTGCGGCCACACAGGGGCCCAAGAGGTAAGGGGGGCAAATTCTACCTCCAAACGAAGTGGAATTGTTGAATGTATGACGGACTACTGGATTGCAAAATGTCCATACATTGTTCTGGCACCGGGGCCCTTTTCTGTCTGTGTCCGTGAGTGTGATGAGCCAATGAACTTCTGCATAGACTAATAACATTTTTGTAATTATTCAGCTATAAGAATTATTAGAAACTAATGGGGTTTTCAACTTCTGGATTTAAAAAAGAATAAATGCTATTTTTCAGATAAGACAAATAATGCGTAACTAAAATACGAAGGCCTAAACTAATGTGTCTATTTCTGAGGACATTTTTTTATTCTTAAACATTGGCTAGACTCCTGTAAGACACATTGTAACTATTTGCACCAGAATTTAGCATTATCTGTGCCATTCATGCCAGTTTGTAAAACTGCAGTGAACAGTGGGCATAACTTGCTGTTTGGTCAAGATCTAACCTCTTCATGACATCCACCGTACATGTACGGCACTGCTGGAGGTGTGTTCCTGCAAAGCATCGTATGGCGGTATGATCACTTCGGCTCACGTGCTGCATCGGCAAAATAATCAGCTAGTGTGAGCTATGCATCATAGCTCATACTGTGCTGTAACGCCCACAATCGGTGTTAGTACTGATCGCAGGTGTTTAACAATTCTGATGCCATTGTCAATAGCATCAGTGGCATCTTTTTGCTTGTAGAGGGAGTGTGGCGCCTATGAGGTTTCAGTTGCCACAGGGTACTGCACCTCACCAGAGGTACAATATTCATCCCGGTAAGGAGGAGGTCATTGCTGGTAAACCACCACAATCCATCACAACACACAGTTAGATGCCCTCTCACTGGGACTGGGCTATGGGTGGCCATCACTAATGTAGTGGACCCTCTGCTCACTAGTTCAGGAACCCGAGGGGGAGGAGCTTGACACAGGGGAGTAAGGCTACACACACACTTAGAAAGTTGGACACTGACACCGGACGGTGACAGAAATGGAACTAGTGATGCACAGGAGAACACGGCCGCTGAGGGGAGAGCTGCGCCATAGCTCCCTCAGGATCTAGCGCTTACTACAGGGTACAGAGCCCTAGGCTGGTGGGCACTTCACATCTCGCCAGCAGAATCTGCCAGGCAGCGGATTCCAAGTCTTCTGGCCCACACAAAGTGCCCGTGGCAAAGCAGCATATAGAGCCAGGAGTCGTGAATATAGGGCGGCACCAATAATGGACTTGCACTACCTGCCATACTGGACAGGAACGGAGCTCATTGAAGGACTTGGGTCCCAGTGTAGCTTCAAGCCGCAGGGACTCACAGCACACAGCGCAGGGAGGAAGGACTCACAGAAAGAAACACCGCTTCCGACCTCCAAACTATCCTGATCGGCTGGAGCCCATAACAGCGGAGTACGGCAGTACAAAGGCGGTGACATCTCAGTGAGTAAAGAACTTAAACTGCAGCTGCTGTATCGTCTAATCCTTCCCATGCCCCGCGCTCCTTTATTAGAGTGGACTACTACTCCTAACATCCCTGGAGCCTCTGCTCTACCTGTGGAGAGCTACACTAACTCGCTTCATCACCATCTGCCCCAGAAGATGCCTCCCACAGCGGCGGCTCCTATATTAGCCACAAACCAAAGGTGGCGTTACGAATAACTACAACCCCCATCAACACCTTCCCCCTTTTATTGACACCGCCGGGGTCACGGTACTGGGCCTAGCTGCTGTAACATCCCAAACCCCAGACCGGCCCGGCAACGAGTAACCCCTAAGACCCCGTGGGCATGTCAGGAGCATGCTCCCTCTTTCATTCCATTGGCACAATGCATTGTGCTGATGGTCTTGATGGTTGATATACAATTTGATTTTTGATATAGATTTTTTTTTCTTTATGTAGATTGTCTTGATGGTAACCCCGGGGCAAATAATGACCGTGGATCAATCAGGTACAGAGGTCAGTGAGGTCCTGCCGAGAGCAGGGTCTACATGCCTGTCGTCTGTGTGCCAGTCACTGATCTAATGCTCTGCAATGTAAATGCCGAACAGGGCAGGGAAAGTTGATGTCATATCCTGAGACTAAAGTAGATCAGGAACTAAATTCAAGTGGAACTTTCACTGCGCTGCTGTAAATATGACATAAACCCAAAGCAGCTGAATTATAGGGGGTTTCATAGACCACATTACTGTTATTTCCTCTTATATCAGTGGATTTCCTGATGAAGAAGTGAGGGAGACACTTCAAAATGGGTTGAATGAAACCACCTAATAAGTCAGCTCCTTTGGATTTATGTCATATTTACAGCAGAACAGTGAAAGTTTCACTTGAATTTAGTTCCTGATCTACTTCAGCCAAAAACATGCGGGAATTGCCTGGCAATCATGGTAATTCCACAGCAACATCGCCTCTATAGAAGACTCGGTGATGCCATGTTTGGCTCACTGTACCCCGGAAATAGTGTAGTGAGAGCTGTTGGAGATGGGATAGTGTGTTAGAGTGATTATATGGCCGGGGCTACACGGGGCACTAGTGCGATCCTCGCATGACACTCGGCTCACGTACAGTGTCATGCGAGTGTCACTGCGACTGAGATCCGATCATGCGATCGGACCTCAGCTGCGGGGGCGGGCTGGCACTCACGAGGGGCGGTCTGGCTCTGAGGAGGAAAGGGCCGGCACTGAGGAGGGGCGGGCTGGCTCTGAGGAGTGGCAGGCCGACACTGGGGAGGGAAGGGAGGGAGGGATTTATCTCACTCTCTCCTCTGTAGCCGTCTATTGCCATTCTCACCCTGCACTCGCGGAACACTGGTATACTGCGAGTGCAGTGCGATTTTTCTCTCGCCCCATAGAATTGAATGAATGCGAGAGAAAAAAGGAACGCATTACTGTTGCAGCATGCTGCGATTGTTTTCTTGGTCCGATTGGGGCTGAGAAAATAATTGCTCATGGGTACTGGCACATAGGCTAATATTGGACCGAGTGGAATGCAATGTTTTATCGCATTCCACTCGCTCCGATTTTCATGCCGTGTGTTTTAGGCCTATTGGTTTACATTGCTTGCTGCTAATATGTTCATCCAAAAGTCCTTTTCAGGGCTAATTCAAATACACTAATGAGCAAAAGGGTAATAATGTTTTGAACTTTTAACTTTCAAGCTCCATATCTCACTATCCACTAAAGCTGTCAGCTTTTCCTTTTAAATGGAACCTGTAAGGTCCCCATACACCCCAAAGCATAAGCAGTTATGAGTGCATATTACTAATCCCTGCCTAACTGTCCCAGGCTATAGTAGCATAGATAAAGGGATCTTTAGAAAAAGTATTTCTAAATTTCCTTTATGAAATGAGTGCAGTGACTAGTGGCATATCTCCCGACTAGTCAGCTCTCTTGGCATGTTAGTGCACACCTGTGAGCGTGAGTAGATCAGTCCCCCTTGTGAGTGTTTCCCGGAGCCTGGAGAGATCGGACATGTTTTTGGTCTCTCCAGGCTTGGACGTAGCAGAGGTAGGACCTTCGTGGGACGTCGTGTGGATTACGGCGGAACTTCAAGTGTTTTTTTGGGATTAGTAAAGAAGGGAAAAAGGGTGCTGTACTTTATTTCAAATAAAGGATTTTTCTTGGTGTTTGTATTTATTTCCTTTAACTTATATGATTAGTAATGGGGGTCTCAAAGACCTCAATGCATCACTAATTCTGGGCTTAGTGACAGCTGTGCCCTGTCATTAATCCTTTTTACCCAGATTGCCACCGCATGAGGGCAAACGGGAAGAGCTGGGTAAAGCGCTGGGATTGTTGCATCTAATGGATGCAACAATTCCGGGGTGGTTGCAGGCTGCTATTTTTAGCCTGGGGTGTCTTAATAACCATGGGTCTCCCCAGCTTGAGAATACCAGTGCCCAGCTGTTGGGCTTTCTCATGGATGAGGGGGCCACATGCTGTTTTTTTTTAATTATTTATTTAAATAATTTTTAAAAAATGTCTCATACGGTTCATCCTATTTTGATACACAGCCAAGATAAGTGCATGGCTGGGAGCTGCAGCCTGTAGCCGTGGGCTTTATCTATACTGGGTATCATAATATGGGGGGACCCTACGCCAAATATTTTTTTTATTTATTTATTTTTACTGTACAATATAGACCCTCAGACCATGCCTGTGATTGGTTGCAGGCAGACGCTGTCACACAGGCTGGGGGCGGGGAAAGCAGTGCATATGCAATGAACGTAATGAAGGGCCCCTGAAGTAAGGGAGGGTCCCTGAGCGGCTGCGGGATCAGTTACAACCACAACAGAGCCTCGGTAAGTCATTCTTATTTTCTTTATTTTTCCTTTATTTTTTTTATTCCCAGAGTTGCCGTATGCAGATCAACACCCGGAATTCCAGGTCTGAGGCCGGCACTCGGGTAAGTTTGAAACCGCACGGATCCAGACTTTACAGTCCAGGTCCGCCCATCACTATTCACTGATTTTACTCACAAAATCAAAAATAATTAAAATAATTAACACAATCGGTAAACATTGTAAACAAAAAGCACTCAAGAATTTCAAAATTACGTTTTCTTAATATTGGCTGCAATACTACAAAAAATATTACATCATATCATTACATATAGTGTCTTGCCCTAAAAAAATAAGTCGTCACACAGCTTCATCAACCAAAAAATTAAAAGGTTATTGTAAAATGGCGACATGACTAGCAATTTATTTTTTGCCAACCTCTGATTTTTTTCACCACTATAATTAACAAACTGGACATGTTTAGTATCACCGTAATCGTACTGATGAGGAGAATCATATTACAAACAAGTCATTTTTTACCATCAAATATAAACCATAAAAATAATTCCTAAAGACAATGTCAGAATTGTGGGGGGGTGGGGGTTCAATTTCCTCACATTTGGAAATGTTTCCCTTTTACAGTATGCTATGGTGTAAAATGAATGGTGTCATAAAAAAGTATATGTCGTCCCACAAAATAAAAAGTCATCAACGAAAAAAAACAAAAATGACAATTGGCCCATTCATGAAGCAGTACAAGGTACAAAGGCTGAAATACAGGAGCAGAATAATATGCTGGTTTATATAAACTTTATAAAAAGCCGCACATTATATTTTTATTAGCTGCTACAGGGAAGGACACTTTACATGTATTAACAGTAGCAGTGAGTCACCAGACTTAATTCTGCTGAAGATTAAAGAGAATCTGTCAGCAGGATTTTGCTACCTCATCTAAAAGCAGCATGATGAAGGCAAAGAGACCTGGAATCCATGATGTATCACTTAGTTTACTGAGTATAGTGGTTCTGACACAATCAGCGTTGTAAGATCTAGCAATGCAGCAGAGCTGAGAAAGCTGCCCCTGCCCACACCAGGTGCTGTATGTAAAATGTCTATAGACAGCGAGCTTCTTATCACAGGAGGGGGCGTGTCAGAATATCAGGCACAAGATAATGTAGTCCTCCAATGATAATATTCTTATGCTAAAAGAAATGTACCGCCCCGTGCTTGGTGGCAACCGAGCTGCTCGGATCCGGACTCGCCAGGTGGTGGCTCGAGCGTCTCCAGACCCGGGGGCCCCGTGGTCCACTTCGATCTGAAAGGGGGGGCTGGCGCTTTAGGGGGGACGTAGGTGTACGGCCGGAGCCATGTTTGAGTTAGTGATGACACCCACGGGTTGTGGTGAAGGTGGGCACCACCACTGCGGTTACTGGGCACCCGGGGGAGATGTTGCGCAGCAAGATGTTAACCCCTCTGTGGGCAGGGATGATGGCCCCGGGACCCGTTGGGTGTTGTTTGGTTGGGCGGTGCAGGGAAGTGCGCGGCCAGAGGGCACTGTTGTATTCACGATTAGTAACACACACAAGTCTCTGGTAAACCAAGTTGATGGTGGTCGGTAACTGCAGCCGGCTGCGTCGGGTCCCCCACCCGGTTGGTGGTCTCTGCCTTTTTCCTGCACCGTGTTGTGTATCTGTGGACTGCCTGCGCTTCAGCGATGGGAGTCCACTCCCCGGCTTTGTGAATGTCGGGAGAGCCCTTTTGGCCGCAGACGCTGGCCCGTGGGATCGCTCTGCCTGTGTGGTGGCTTTCTATCCCCCTCAGTCGGGACTTTGGGTGGGAAAGGACCTATAGTCCAGACCACAATCAGTTAATTAACTCAGTCCAGTGGCTTCAGCACCTCGTTTCAGGGTCTGAGTACCCCCCTTTGTGCTTCGGTTTCCGAGTCGGTTCCCCGGGTCGGTACCGGCGGGCCACTACCCTGTCCCGGTCCACCACGATTCCACCGAGCCGTCTTCCCAGCTCCTGCAGGCTGAAGCCACCGCTTGCCTCCTAGCCAAAGGTGCCCGGGCTCCAACCCTGGCACCTGTCATTCTGCCACAGGCCTGTCACACAAGCCTGACCTCCTCCACTGGACTCTCAAATTGCTCTGTTTACTTTTTCCTGCCTCAGGCTCTCTGAACTCCTCGGTGGGCATGCCAACCGCCTGGCTCCGCCCCCCTGGTGTGTCCATCAAGCACTGAGGGAGGTGACTAGGGTTTTACTGGTTGACTTGTGACACCTTATTAGGAGACAGGTGTTGTGCGGGGGGTCTATCTGTGACTACCTGGCTAGTCCAGGGCGTCACAGAAACATAGCAGGTAAACAATAGCATATGTCTTGAAAAGAGAGACATTGTTGAAATCTGTGTTTTAACTCCTGCAGGGTGCTGTCTTTAGAATACATAGGAAAAACCCGCTAGCTTCCTTTTAACTGATAAAAATTGATATAAACTAATAATGATGAGAAAAATTAGGTTTTGCCTGTGGGATCTGCTCTCTACAACAATCTCGGTCTTTGATGTGGTCACTTAGGAAAATTAATTTCCCTGCATTATTAGGTGACATAGAAATATACTTACCATGAAAAAAACAAGATAGCCAGCACTAAATGTGCACTTCAGCACTAAAAATGCCAAACTGTACTTATTATTAAAATTTGAGATTTTTGGCAAAAAATTGCAATTTCTTCAGCTACCCTGCCAGGTCATGGCAAATCTCATTGGGGCAGTCCTACTCTAAAATATTTTTATAAAAAATGTGCCAGACGGCCTCATATATGAAAAGTAGAACTGTTCTTAGCAACACTTACTTGGTGTTTTTCAATCCCGTACCCATGACTGAATCATGGCTGTGGGCGGGACAGGTCCAAGCAAATGTTGCTTGAAGTAAATAGCCTGTGGACAGGGCCTGATGGCTGAATGTGAACAGCAGCCAATTGCCAAAATCCAGACAGGTGGAGTACAACCCAAATTGGGGTGCACGGCAAGGTGGGGGTCAGCCACCGACCAATTATACTTATTATACTTATTAGTCTCTCTTGTGGCTGTAACATTAGTTACCGGTGCCACTCATACTACTTCTAGGGCCGCTCATTGCCGCTCATACATATTCACTGCTGGGGGAAGCCCACCAGCAGTCCCGGCATCTCTGATTGGTTGAAGTCAGATGCACCGCCACCCTATGTGACAGCGTGTCTGACTGCTTTTAATCACAGACTCTGTGTGCATGTCTATAGTGTAAAAATAAGTAAATAATTAAATAAATTGGCATGCGGTTTGCCCAATTTTGATATCCAGCCATGAAAAGCAACAGCTTGGGGCTGGTATTTTCAGCCTGGAGAGGACCCATGGTTATTGGCCCCACCTCAACCTAAAAATATAAGCCTGTAGTCATCTAGAATTGTAGCATTGATTAAATCCACATGAGGTCCCACGACGATTCCAGCTCTGCTACATACATACTGAAGGCACAGCACGTGGACACAGAACATGACCACATGCTGTGGGCTTCAGGTAGAAAATTACTGAGCCACAGCAATGAGTGTTGTCATCACTCAGTTTATTTGCGGTCATAGTTAGAGGTTCTCACATTACCCCAGCTTTGACCGCTGGTAAACTGACCCCAGGTGACCTCATTAAACTCAATGACCTCACCTCAAGTGAGGTCACTGAGTTCACAGACTTCCATCTCCTGGCAGAAAACCGCCTTTTTTTCAGGAGGTGCAAATTTGGTGCTAGGATATCTGCACCAGATTTCAGCACAAAATGTGCACCTCCTGGCAGAAAACTGCTTCGAAACGGCATCAAAACTTTGTTCATTTTTTTGCCAAGAGATACAGATTTGGTGCTGAAATTTATACACCATATTCCTGCACCAAATCTGCATCTCCTGAAAGAAAAAAAACGACATCAAAATCGCATCATAACGCATGGGTTTTGATGTGCAGAACTGGGACAAACCGACAGCTGCAAAAGTTTGTTTTTAATTGATCTATTGCAAGGTGTCAATGGAGAAAAAAAATGCCCATTTATCTCCTTCAGCCTTTAAAGATTGTTGAGAAAAAAAAATAATTGCAAAACAGAGGGGAAATAAATGTCACATTAGAAGAAAATGCAAGCTTCTGATGTATGTAAATATAGAAAGTACAGTAAGGTGTTTATGTAACCTTAGTCAACTGGATTCAGAATATCTTCAGTATTTGTATTCCCTTTCATATACATTACTATTGTTTTGTGTACATAGATTCTATTCAGCCAAGCTTGTTATTACATCTCATAACTTCATATGTAGCAGCATGATTGGCAGTTCAGAATATGGCGCTGGGTTGTTCCTCTTGACCGTCATCCCACGCTATGTTGCCGGCAGGTGTGATGTGTTTCTTGTGTCCGTCTTACATGTTACATTGCAGCTGCACCCTGTGTGCCTGGAGATTGCCTGCCCTACACACTCAGCAGGGGTGGGGATTCACTCAGTACACATCAGAGCCAGAAAGACCCGTCAGACAGGTGTGAAGTCAGTGGAAATCTGATCACAGACGTGTATCCTGGGACCTTCCTGTCTGTCTGAAGAGTTCTACAGTTGAGAGAGTCACATAAGAGGACACACAGAAATCGTTCACGGGCAATCGGTGAGATGTAGGGGATATCCAGGTGAACATGTTAACAAGAAAAGGACAAAGTCTACCAAAACGTAAGTGACCGGTGTATTTGGAGAAATATTACGTAGCTGAAAGAAAACTATGTAGGTTTCACAATGCTACGGTAGTATATCTTAGAAAAGACCGGATACTGTACCTGGTGTAGAACTCAGGTTTTAAGGATCATACTTGTGAAACCTTCAATATATAGTTTATATGTCTCTAAAAACATCATTTTATAACTTATAGTCTGTATTTCTACTGGTATTTGTATTTGATTTTTACTACTTTTTGACACTCGTTGGTCTTCGCTTTCGTAGCTTTTTATAGATATCACTCCTAGAATACTTCAGTCATTTTTGAGGTTTAAGTATTTACATAATCTGTTTTTATCTGGATATTTTGTATCAAATGGCCGAAGAAGTGTAATTCTCGTGCTCATTTTCAAAAGATCAAGGATGGTTTTCAAGGAGCTGTCATAGGGCAGATAACCTGACACCATTATACAAAATAGTCAAATGTTCAAAGGACCTTTAGAAGTTTTGTGTTATAATCCATTATTTATGAAGGAAGTCAGATCAGTCTTTCATCTAAGGAACAAGACGAACACAAAAGACTAAAATTAAGGAATATAAAAGAGAATAATAAAGAATAATAAAAGAGAATAATAATAATAAATCATAGAAACAATGGTTTTCATGCCGCTTTGTCCATAATAATAATTCTAAAGTAATTTATGACCGAACTAAAAAAGAAGCACATGGCGCTGGCATCTTGTGTAATATGGATATATATGCTAATAAGAGTTTTATTTATGTGCCTCACCATGAATGAATGTTTTATATGTGACTAATCGATTCATAGAAACACATGCGTGATTAAATTATATTTAATTGATATGTAACAATTAAGAACTTTAATTGTTATGATAATGAAGTGGTGCATACGGCATAGTAATAATGGCTCGTGTATAATAGCGTGGTATGGCGGTACATAACAGAATGGTATAGGATCTGGATATTTTTGGTATATTTCTTAGGCTTTATTATTACATTCTAGATAACATACTGGAGGCAGATGTACTTGTAGATGTCGATGTTTATGAGATGAGGAAGATTATAATGGGCTTCTTTTTGTGTTTGCCCTGTGTAATGTAACAGTTGGCTTTATTAAGTCACATGTAAATCTTTGCATTTATGTCAAGAGCCATGTTTAACTTTAAGGCTATGTTCACACACTGCGTTTTTTTACCTGCGTTTTTGGTCCGTTTTTGCTGCAGAAATTTTTTGAGAAATTTTTGTAACCTTTCTGCAGACATTCCCCAGCAAAA
This sequence comes from Anomaloglossus baeobatrachus, assembly GCF_048569485.1. Lineage (NCBI taxonomy): Eukaryota > Metazoa > Chordata > Amphibia > Anura > Aromobatidae > Anomaloglossus > Anomaloglossus baeobatrachus. The sequence goes on along the minus strand of NC_134357.1, from coordinate 83,366,938 downwards.
CCTATGGCAAAAAAATTAGCTGTGCGCACACTGCGTTTTTTTCTTAATAAAATTCTTTCAGTAGATTTTCTTAAGAAAAAGAATGAGCATGTCACTTCTTTTCTGCAGCTAACTGCGTATGTGCCATATATAATTGGCACAATAACGCAGGGAGCAACCAGCGGTAAAAACGCACCAAAAACGCGCCAAAAACACACCAAAAACACACCAAAAACGCGGCATAAACGCAGGTGCGTTTTTGGTGCGTTTTTTAACACAGGTGCACTCTTAAGAAATTTCTTAAGAAATTTCTTATGAAAAATCATTTTTCTAGTGTGAACATAGCCTAAAGGTGTTGTCCGGAACTACAGTGTACAGCTTATTCTCACATCAGAGTAAAAAGAAATCTTTATAATGTGCTCTTTATACCAAGATCTCATAGTTCTTCTGACTATATAAACGTTTGTATGTGTCACGCACGGAGTAGGAGATGTCCGTATGCAACACGAGACCGACGCACTACAAAAACAGCACCAACAAAAGGGGGAACACCAGGGTGATACAATGGAGGTCCCTGCCGCTAGGGAGAGGGGTGAGGGTGCACCTCCTGCACTCACCTCAAGCTGACTCCTGAGCTCCCTAGCATCCCTATACAGGTTCTTTCAACCTGTCGGTGAGCAGGATACTTTGGACCCTCAGCTGGCCCTACACTCACCTTGCCTAATGAGTAGGCCGACGAGTTCACTAGACTCTCCACTACACTAATAAACATGAACGGAAAGGAAAGACAGACAGGGGAATAAACAGAAGGATACAAATGCCAAACTTTAAAGCAGCAGACAGATTGTAAAGTAGCAAATAGATGGGCACAGGACAATTCCTCAGCAGCTCCTTCCACCAGTTTGGCCAGAGTAAAAAGGAATTCTAACAGCAGCAAGGACTGCTGGGAAAGATCCAGTATTTAGACCTAAATGGGCATGGGCTCAAAGCAGCTACAGCTGACCTACCTGCACTGCTCAGAGCTGCTGGCAACAAAAACTAAAATTCACTCATGAGGCACCAAAGGAAAGGAAACTTCATTTAAATGAGGAGTCTAGATGGAGATGGGAGACTCCAGTCCTAAGGGTGTCACTAGTCTCTAATCAGCAGAGAGACAACGGTGACAGTATGTGTATCTACACAGAACTGGTGAATAGACATGAGGCCCGTTTCACACGTCAGTGAAAAACACGGACGTTTTTCACTGGCGTGTAAAACACGCACATGTCCCTGCGTGGGCCGAAAATCACGGCACACGTGGGTTGTCTAAGTGCAATCCGGGCTCCGTTCTCCGTGGCCCGTGATTGCACTTAGAGATTCACTCACCTGCGCCCGCTCCCGCTGTTCGTGGTGCTGAATCCTCCCGCGACGCAGCATCCGGCCGGCGGTGACCCCTGCAGGAGCTGCTTCCGGGTTGGCTGTGTCGCGCATAATGAATATACGCGACAGTAAGCAGTTGGCACAGAAGGAGCAGGGAGAACGGGCTGCAGAGGACATCGCTGGACGCCGGGTGAGTTAAAATGTTTATTATTTTAAAAGCACGTTTTTTTCTGGCACGTGTTTCACGGATCACACCACTGCGTGGTCCGTGGGACATCAGTGATGCCAGAAAAAAATGGACATATCTCCGTGCAGCAATCACGCACACGCGGGTACGCTGCACGGAGACACGTGCAGTGACAAATCACTGACGGGTGAGCAGACCCATTCATTATAATGGGTCTGCGTATGTCAGTGATTCTGGTACGTTTAAAAAAAAGCACAAATGTATCAGAATCACTGACGTGTGAAAGGGGCCTAAGTGTGAAAACAAATCCAAGTAGTGTGGCCATGCAGTGTCTCATTGAACCTACCATATAGACTAATGGTCTCCAACTGAACTTTTAAATGAGATTCTCTTCTTCTAACTCTTTAGGGCCTGGACTCACCTTAGGATATAGTGGACCAGGTTGACCCCGGATCCTTGAGATATTTGCGTCAACTGTACAAAAAACACCCAAAACCCATACATTGTACATTGATCTATTGTGGCTAAGCAAAAATTTACTAAAATGAACCCTGGGTTCTCAGTTAACATTCTGAACAGACTATACGAAGCTCTTAGTCCTTCCCTAACCTTAAGGGTGTATGCCCACAATCAGTGTTTACAGCGTTTTGAATGTAGTGTGTTTTCGCTGCGTCCAAAACACTGCATTGTTTAGTACAAGCAGACTGGAATGGATTTCTAGAAATCCCTCTGGTGCGTCTTTCCAGACCGCAGCATGTCAATTGTTTGCTGCGGATTCGCATGCGTCCTCCGTAGGGAGGTCACAAGTGAATGACCACAGTGCACTGAACCCTGCTCATGGGAACGAGCAGCTGCAGTCTCCTGCATTCTCCTGCGGAGGAGACTCACGGCCCTGCAGGTCAGGACCCGCTGCGTCCAGGACACAGTGAGTCTGTGAGTCACACCTGATCTAAAGGTGCCGTAACCAGCATTAGGATGGGGAAGGGGAAGCGACCCAGGTGCCTCACAGCAACCATGCTGCAAGGCAAAGCACCTACCGCTCTGGGTCACTCCACCCCACAAGCACAGCACCAATGGCCGCCACATGGCACCAACCCCTAATAAATGGTGCTAAAAACATCTCTTGACCTTCCACATAATCTCAGAGCAAAATAGGCAGTCTCTTGCTAATTTAAAAATATCTGGGCCTAATGATGTATAAGGTCATGTACACAAGTTGAGTATTTGGCGAGTTTTTTACCTCAGTATTTGTAGCCAAAACCAGGATAATAGAAGCACGGGCACCACTTATGTATTTATCACCCAACCTGGTTTGGGCTTACAAATACTGAGGTAAAAATACTCATTGTGTGCACGTGGCCTTAGGCCCCATTCAGACAGGCTCGATGTTCATCAGTGTTATGGATCAGATATTCATCACTGTTGGGTTAGTGTGTCAGATTTCATTATCAGTGTTTGCTCTGTGAGATCATTGATTTTTCTCTTATGCAAAAAATAAAAAAAAATTGTAAAGCTTTGTCTGCCTATTGCAACGTTAAAAATTCACCCCACGCAGATTGCACAGGAATGGCCTTCGTGTGTTGTCCGCAATATTTACATTCACCCTATTCATCATTTGTGATTTATTGAAGTCACTTATTTTTTGTTTCGTAATATTTGTTTGCAGACATTTTAAGCCAAATTCTTCAAAATGGAGCATTGAGTTCATGAATTGGGGCGTTATCCAAAAATGGCCTTTTCTCTTTATCTTTAACCCCTTTATGACATTGGCCGTACATTTACAGTGCTGTGTGAAGTGTGTTCCCAGTTAAGATGGCTGTTGTCTCTAACAGCAGACCATCCCTACACATTGCCCTGGAATTTTGTACCAAACCCCCCCACCTGTGATGAAAGCAGCAGTTCCTATATCCCTGTTCCAGAGCCCCCCATCACCAATCAACCCACTCCCTAATTACATTTTTGGTGCACTTTTTTTTGGTGCCTTTTGTGTTCTTGTGTGCACACCTCAATTCCATTTTACGTTGAGCATCCGCGCTCAATTTTTGACAAAGTTTTTTCTTTGCAACACTAAAGAGTGCATTTCCCGCGATCGCAGTGCTGTGATCGTTATTGCTGCTAATCTGCGGCAAGGGACTTTTTCTTTTTTTTTTCTATAAGTAGAATAGCGGCCTTCGCACTGCTAGTGACGTCCAATTTTTTTTTTGTAGAAACAATAGTAGTTATATGTAGGGAATAGCACACTAGGGAAATGGACATTGCAGTGTTCGAGACGTTCGTTTTTCCCTTGCAGAATATAATACCTCCAAGAAGTTTCATAGGTAGCACATTAGTGTAATGAATGTCACTGTAATTTTTTTTATACAATTATGTTTTTTTTACTTCTGATTTTTCTTTTCATTTTTTTTTCTTCTAAGTGATTTTTTTTTTTCTTTTTACCCTCTACTTTTTTTTCTCTCCTTATTTCTCTATTTGTTATAATAATTTTTTAATAATAAATAGTACCCTTTACAAATGTCCCACACAATACATGTGTAAAAGCATCACTTACATACACATCCTCATTGGTTAGAAGAATAAAATAAAAATGGCCCATTCGTCAAGAAAAGCTTATTTCCTCCTGGCAGATGGGCTCTGATTGCAAGTGCCAGCCAGCTTCAGAACCCTACTCTGCAGATTAAGGCGGGGTTTGCACACTACGACATCGCAGGCCGATGCTGCGATGCCGAGTGCGATAGTGCCCGCCCCCGTCGCAGCAGCGATATGTGGTGATAGCTGGCGTTGCGAAAATTATCGCTACGCCAGCTTCACACACACACTCACCTGCCGTGCGACGTCCCTGTGGCCGGCGACCCGCCTCCTTGTTAAGGGGGCGGGTCGTGCGGCGTCATTGTGACGTCACACGGCAGGCGGCCAATCGGAGCGGAGGGGCGGAGATGAGCAGGATGTACACATCCTGCCCACCTCCTTTCTTCCGCATATCCTACGGAAGCCGCAGTGAGGCCGGTAGGAGATGTTCCTCGCTCCTGCGGCTTCACACACAGCGATGTGTGCTGCCGCAGGAGCGAGGAACAACATCGGACCATTGCGTCAGCGTAATTATGAATTACGCCGACGCTGTACCGATGATACGATTACGACGCTTTTGCGCTCGTTAATCGTATCATCTAGGCTTTACACACTGCGATGTCGCATGCGATGCCGGAAGTGCGTCATTTTCAATTTGACCCCACCGACATCGCACCTGCGATGTCGCAGTGTGCAAAGTGCCCCTAACCCCTTTTCTGCTGCAAAGATCCTGATTGTTACATTGGTGGATGTTCGAAAATAATAGTGTCAGAGTGAGCGAAACGTCATATATACAATTACACAGATATTACGTTTAGCAATAAAAATTCACAGCATTAACTTTTTTGAGTGCTGAATTAGTAGTCTCCATTTATACCGTATGAACAAGGTTGAACCGGCTTTCTTTACCAGGAGTGCCGTATTACCACTACCATTCGGCAAGAAGACACTATTCAGTAGAGTAGGCACACATTATCAGCACAGCCAAAGCATATTCTGGCAGTGAGGAAGAGCCCACACTCCTCTATTTTTCTTCCTCCTCCTCCTCATTTACTAAGGAGGGACCCCCAGCAAGGTGCCCTAGGACCGAGACAACCCCTTCAGCAATTGATCCTAATTTTGACGGTACAGGCCTCACTGAAGTTGATTTTTTTAAAAATTATTTTACATTGAGAATATAACAAATCTTATGGTTGCCCAGGCAAATTTGTATTCCCATAAATTTTCCACCCACAATCCCATGTCATCATATGCCAGATGGACTCCTCTAAGTGCCGCAGAAATTATGACCTTTTGGGTCATTGTGCTGCATATAGGCACATTGAAAAAAAAATGAACTTCGGTAATATTGGAGTACTGATATACTATACAGTACACCAGTATTCCATATGACCAGGACTAGGACTAGGAATGATTTGAAGCATTCCAAAAATGTTTGTATTATTGTGAGAATGTGTAGGTCTTCCCTGAGACAATCCCAATTTTGATAGTCTATTCAAAATTCGACCAGTAGTTGATCACTTCTGCAGAAAATTTGTTGAGGCGTCTTCTTCTTTCTTTTAACAGCCTTCAGCTGGATCTCAAACCATGGCGACTTGCTGGTTGAACGCTCGGTAGGAGGATCGATCTTGTGCAACCTAGATAGGTCCACCAGGGTCTTCTCTGCTGTTATCTTGATAGTATCAAGCCATCGGGTTGCTGGTCTTCCTCTTCGCCTTGTTCCTTCTATTCTTCTGACCATGATGTCCTTCTCCAGCGAGTGCTCTCTGGTATAAATTAATCTCTGGTTCATTTCAAAGTAATGATAAAATTCTGACAATACTTACCCAGTAACAGGGCAAGGTACAAAATTAAACTATCCAAGTGGTGTGAGAGTACCTCAGGGTACACCTACAGGTTTAAGGTGTATGAAGGGAAGGATATCCGGAATGACCCCCCTGGATGCCCTCTAATCCTGAAGAGAGAGTGGGAAAATTATATGAGAATTGGTGCACCCACAGCCAAATTTCCGATATTTTCACAAATAAACTAAAAAAAAAATCGTCTTAAATTTACCTCTAACATGAAGTACAACGTGTCATGAAAAAACATTCTCAGAATCACCGGGATCTGTTGAAGCGTTCCTGAGTTATTACCTCATAAAGTGACACTGATCAGAATTGAACAAAATGACCTGGTTAGGATGGTGAAAACATGCTCGAGGGTGATGAGGTTAACAAATATTTGCTTTCTAGCATCAAATGTCACAAATTCTTTATAAAATTAGCAAAAATATGCAGAATTGAAAACTCTTCCAGAAACCTTACTCCAGGGCTGTATTGAGATGTGCCCAAAACCAAAAATGCAACAGTGAGTAAAAGTTGCGTTATAGGAATCTGTGTAAGATATCTGGATAATCATAGTTGCTGAGGAAAAATAATAATAAAAAGACTTAAAAGAAAGATCAATTAAAAAGGGGTGCAAAATATAGGTGCAAATGCTAAATCCCTTAAAAATGAAGGAAATTACTCCAGAAAAGTGGACCGTAGACTTGTATGAGTAATTTTGTTCTGTCTGTGATTTAAAAAAACAACAACAAAAAAAAAACAAAAACAAAAAAAACCAGGCACATGATCAGCAATATAAAATATTTACATGGCATCAAAAGTGATCATGTTCAGTATGTTCATCATAAAACTGTTATATATAATCGTAACCTATTTTCCTACAAATATTTCTAGTGTTTACTTCTTCCACAATGGTTACATGTCTTTTTTATCTAAGGAAAATGATCTGAGTCCGTGGCATGTGCACTAAATGCCGGCGGAAGAATCTTGTTATTCCTGTCTTTAAATATTTGTCATGTGATTAATGCAAACCAGCCATGCGCTGTCATTTCTACAGGATTTACAGCTTTTACATACATTTCAAAACAAGTACATGTGAAACATTTGTGTATTGAGGCATATGGATGTCATATAAGTGGATCCCCAAATATAAACTAGAACAGCGAGCAGCCCCTGATCTGGGGCCTCAGCTCTACATTTAATTGCTTAATGAGTAAAGCCTGCTTTACACTTTACAATTAAACATACAATATTGTATGCGATGTAACACGCCCCCATCAAATGTGCGGCTCGTTCAATTTGTTGACCGTGTCGCACAAACGATTAATTGCCGTCACACGTACTTACCTAAAATACGACCTCGATGTGGGCAGCGAACATCCACTTCCTGGAGTGGGAGGGACGTTCGGCGTCACAGCGACCTCACACGGCAACCGACCAATAGAAGCGGAGGGGCGGAGATGAGCGGGACGTAAACATCCCGCCCACCTCCTTCCTTCCGCATAGCCTGCGGGAGCCGCGGGAAGCAGGTAAGCTGCAGTTCATCGTTCCCGGGGTGTCACATACTGCAATGTGTGCTGCCTGGGAACATTGAACAACCCGACGTTCAATTTTTAGGCTTTGAGCGACGTGTATGCGATCAACGTTTATTCGTTCAATTGCAATCGCACGTAGGTTTCACACACTACAATACCACTTACGATGTCGGATGTACGTCACTTACGACGTGACCCTGCCGACACATCGTTAGATATATTGTAGCGTGTAAAGCCTGCTTAAGGCTATGTGCGCCCGCTGCAGTTTTGTGCCTTCAGCTAAAAATGCACCCTGTAGCCGAAAATGCATCCAAAAAGCGCATATGTTTTTGCCGCATTTCAGTACGTTTTTAGTGCGTTTTTGTGTGCGTTTTTGTCCATGTGGTATTTTTTACTGTTTTCAATGGCAACATGCAGGTCAAAAACCCCCAAAGAATTGACATGCTGCTTCTTTTTTCTGCAAGGAAAAAAGAAGCAACGTGCACACAGCACTTATGATTTCTCATAGGCTTTGCTGGTGTGACGCCCTGGCAAAACCAGGTAGTCACAGTTAGGTCCCCGCATAACACCTTCCCTCACTAGGAAACACACAGACGACCAGAAACCCTAGTTACCACACCTTAGGGAAAGATAGACAATCCAGTGAGCGTGACCAGGCGGTTGGGATACGCCGACCCAGGGGTCTAGACAGCCCGGGGCGGGAAAACAAGCAGATTAGTTTGTGGTTCAGTTTGGAGAGGAGTGTGGGCTGGAGCTAAGTGTAGCTCCAGCAGGAAAGTTCAAGTTGAACGGTACCAGGGTAGGAGCCCTGGTGCCACTGGCTAGGAGGCAAACGGTGGTCTCCGTCAGCAGGAGACGGGAAGACGGCTCGGAAGAACTGAGGTGGACCGGGACAGGGTTTTAGCCCGCCTTTACCGACACGGGGAACCGACCCGGAATCCGTAGCACAAAGGGGGGTACTCGGACCCTGAAGCCAGAACCGGAACCAAGCGGACTGGTTAATTCACCGATTGAGGCCAGGACTAGAGGTCCTGTCCCACCCAAAGTCCCTCATAGAAGACAACAGCCCACCGATAGGGATAAGAGGTCACCGCCAGGGCCCATAGATACCACGGGCCAGCGTCTGCGGGCACGGCTCCTTAGGCCACATCCAGCCGGGAGCGGACTCCGGAGTTTCACGCTAGGAAGTCCACCTTACACAAAACCATGCAGAGAAAAGGATAGAGACCACCAGCCGGGTGGGGGACCCGAATGCAACCGGCCGCGGCACAGGCCACCATCATCTTGGTTTATCAGAGACTTGTGTGGTTTATTAACTGTGAGTACACAAACACTTCCTGCGGTTGCTATCCCCTGCACAGAGTCACCGGGTCCCGGGGCCACCATCCCTACCCACGGAGGGGTTAACAACTGGCTGCACAACATCTCCCCCGGGTGCCCTGCAACAGCAGCGGTGGTGTCCCACTTCACCACACACCGTGGGTGGTGTCACAAACCTACTATGGCCTAGCCCATACATCTACTTGCCCCCATTTATTCGGCGTGTCCGCGAGACCCCTGGGTCCGGAGACCCTCGAGCCACTACCCCAGCAGGTACGGATCCGAGCAGCGCCGGCTGCTGGCACGGGGGCGGCACACTGGGATAAGGATAGACATGCAGATATGGGCAACAAACTGCTCCCGAAATGCAACAAACACTGCACTGTGTGCACAGGGCCTCACACTACCTTTTCCTATGTGAAATGTTCAGCCAGATAAAGCTTTCGCCAACTTACCTGTGTCAATACAAGGCCACATACACATGTTGAGTATTTGGTGAGTTTTTTTACCTCAGTATTTGTTAGCCAAAACTAGGAAAATCGGATCCTCGACAGAGCTATGGGCATAGTAACCCATGACTCAGCTTTGTAGGGTAAATGGGGGGTTAATTAACTTGCATGTATGTGGGTGAGTAATTGGTGGGGTCAAGGGGCAGTAGTATGGAGTCCTTGCAGGAAAGAGCAGTAGGGTATAGCAGCAAAATGTATCTTATTTTATCTGCCTTCCTGAGATGACACAGCCAGCAATGTCAGAAGTCGAATGCATCCTGGAACAGCTCTAGGCTGCTGCCAGCAGCTCAGATGGGGAAATTCTCGGTGGGCCAGGTCCCAGCAGTGAGAATGAAGCAGCATTGTGGTGAAAAGTCAGGCACGTCTCTTCCCTGACATGACTTCGAGGCCTCGGTGGTGCTGCAAGAGCCCAAGGAGGGACCCTTCATGGCAGGATCTGCCCCAGGCTGCAGAAAGGAGTCCGTCTCATTTGCGTAGATGGAGCCAAGGACTGTAACTGGTTAGTAACCAGGCCTCCTTCCTTTAGGGCATCAGGCTACAACAACATGGCAGCGGGTCCTTCCAGTGAGGTGACTGCTTGTTCCCCTCACAATCTTCTTCAATGGGGCCTAGAAGAGGAGGGCTGGGGTCTCTTTAGCTGCAGGAGAATACACAGCAGATGGGTGGATTCTGTGGAGGAGTGCAGCTTTCCGTTCACTCCTTGGTGGATATTCCTGGAAGATGTCCGCCTGGATCAGGAAGCCACAGTCAGGCAACTGAAGGGCTATTGTTGGGTCCAAGGGATGATGATCACCGGTATTCAGGATCCTTGGCTGGTGAGTTTTGGGTGTTGATGCAGCCTAGTGAGTATGCAGTGTTTGTCTTTTTCCAATGCAATTTGAGTAGTGGAACTACGGGGGGTTTATTAGATTCAGACAGGGGGTATATTAGGAATTTGTTATGGGGTGTCCAGAAATTGTTGGAATGTCTTCATTGAGTTAATAGTGGGTTACTTGAGTCCCCTATCACCTTATGGACTGCTGGAGGTAATGCTAGAGCACACGTTCTGGAGAAAGGGTCGGGTGAAGCAACTAGTGGGAATAGTAGTACTAGTCAGTGTTGATTCACACTGAAACAGAAAAAGAAGGGGATCACATTTTGCTAGATGGTAGGGCAAAGGGAAAGGTGTATGTTTGTTATGGGGTCACCTAAAGAAGGAAGTAGAAGAGAAGTTGAAATATTTTGGTTACTTCTGTTAGAGAAATTTAACTTGGATAAAGGGAACAAAAAAAGAAGAGGAGGAAAAGTGTAGATGGTGGGTAATTGTACAGACTTTTGCAAATTGGTTACAGTTAAAAATGCTGTGGAAGAGAGAGTGCAATAGGGTCTTACCTGGTAGGGATATAGGACATAAAGGGATCATAGTACACTCACCTTTTCAGGTTGTGAAAGTCACAACCCCTATGTAACACATTCAGTAATGGTATCAGCTGCAGCCCCGAAGTGTAGGGTATGTAGTAGAACGTAGGTATCATTCCTTTGATGTCCTGAGGAAGGAGACAGTGGTCTCTGAAACGCGTAGACCTGTACAAACAATAAAAGAATTATATTAATATACTATTGAGTATCAGCGCGGTATACACCCGATTTCTACTTACATAAATTGGTTAAAGTTATTTACAATACTGGCAAGTGTGATAGGGGAGAAGCATTCAGAGCATTGTTCTGTTTATTTTTTTGTTATTTAAATGTGACGGAGGAGGCGCATCGCACCTACGGAGGTCAGACTTGGCTAAGATATGATGAGCCGTTTATGGAGATGAAAGCTGTGCAGCTCAGTATTCATTGGGATCATAAAGATATAGGCTTATGGTTGAACATTATGGCACCAGCTCATTTTGGCAAGTCCTTTTATGGTTGGTCCAGTATTGTCCAGCCAATTTGGGACAACGGGTGCCTCAGCAAAGACTGGGATCGCCAAATCAAAGCTTGAATTTTGTTGGCAGTTTAACACTAGAACTACTGGACTCGTGACACCTATATAGAAATACATAGTGAAAAGTAGTCAAAATGACTACCTCAGTAGTTCTAGTGTTAATGAAGAGCAATGTAAGTTCAGGGCCAACTGTAAAGTCAAACACCAGTGCTCATGAGCTGGGACATCCCACAGAGAAGCTCATTGTGTTAAGAAGGGGAAAAACAGGTCTGGGGATGATTTTGGAAAAGGGGCAGTCTCCAGTGAACCTTCTCTGGAGGCCCTTATCTAAGTAGATATCCTAATCATGATATGACTTTGTTGTTGGAAAGGCATTTTCATTTCGGTTTTAAGATCACCACACCATCTCATGAGGTTCCCTTAAAGCTCAGGAATTTCAAGCCTGCTTATCAACATTCTGCAGTGCTTGTGGCAGATGGCAGGTCCTTTTGACTCCCCTCTTTTGCCTAATTTGGTAGTTTCACTGTTGACAGTTGTGCCTAAAAAGGAGCAGAACAAATTTCGGCTCAGTCAAAATTTATCTTTCCTGAGGGGATTTTCGATGACTGATGGTATCAACCCGGAACTTTGCTCCCTTACTTTTTATACCACTTTTAATGAGGCTGTTAAGTTGGTAAGGATTTACAGAAGCGGTGTGTTATTAGCAAAAACGGATGTCAAATCCGCTTTTTGGTTGCTGCTCGTGCATCTTGATAGTTTACATTTGCTCGGTTGTTTTTGGGATGACCGGTATTTTGTAGATAAGTGTCTTCCAATATGTTTTTTTGTTATCGTGTGTGTTTGAGGCATTTAGTTAATTTTTTGAATGGTCTATATGTTATGTGGCTGGGATATCATCGGTTATTAACTACCTTAATATTTTTTATGTATTGGTCTACCAGGTTTGCCAATTATTATTGAGCTCAGTAGAATGATTGGCCTATTGTTTTGGGGTACCTTTATCTCAGAGGTAGTGATGGGTGAACTGTAAAGTTAGGGCTCTGTCTCGGAAACCTAGTATCCATGCATGGACCCCGAACACGGACTTCTCTATTTGGGTTTGGCCACCTGGATAAAAAGAAATTTAAAAAAAAAGGAAAAAGGAAGCAAAAGAGATTAAAAAAGGAGAATTATAGTTACTGGGTCTCCCAAGCTGCTGTCACACTGCTTCCGGGTCCGCTCTATAAATATCATGCATATATACTGCTCTCCCCTCTCATCCTCTGTGACAGTGTCTGTGATTAGTTGCAGGCAGACTGACGGCATCTGTGATTGGTTGTGGAGTTGAAAAATAAATAAATAATTGAAAATTATGACGTCGGGTCCCCCATATATTGCACAGATAAAGCAGATGGCTTTGATGTCTATGATTAGATTTTGATACTGTATATTTGCAACATGGCAATTATTGGTCTATGGCACATGTTTATACAAAGTAAGATTTATATATCAATTATGCATGAATCTCCATATGCAGTAATGGTCAAGTTTTAAAGTTTTGGAGGAACAAACAGGTTACAAGATGGCGCAGAACTGGCAGACGGCTTGATTTTACTTTGCAGTACACAACCTTTGCTATATAATTTATACATTATTGATCTCTTCATAGAAGGGTATATGGCTTCAATAGTACACTACGGGTACAGTGGGTCTCTCAGTTAAATTCAGGCCTGTTGGACAAAGTGGCCAGGGTGTGTCTCACACACTGTCAAAATAATGATTAATAACTGTATTGGGCTCCTTGGCCATCCAGATCATCGGAAGAGAAGAGAGCCCTTCTCTTTCTACTCAACATATCTTCTAGTGCAAACTGATCATGCCCATCACTCCTGTGGCCCTTTATCCACAGTATTTCTGGTGGGGGAACACTGTTCCATCAGTCCTACGCATCTTGTTAGGTGAGGAGACTCTCTCTTCACTTACAGAAAACCTATATAAAATAGATAAGGGGGCACCATCTCCCAACTTCAAAGCCTTTAACAATTGTTGATTTAATGAATAAAATTGTTTTATTTCATGACCTATAAAATAAAACACTTTTATTCTTTGAATCAACAATTTTCCTCCTTTTTGGTGACAGTGCAGCATTAACCCCACTTCTCCTCTCCAGCACTGGAGATCTCCCCACATGGGGCTGCGTCAGCCGCCATTATTTTAATGCTTGCTTAGTGGTTGTGACTTACACAACCCTATAAGGTGAGTGTAATCTCTTGCACACCGCATTTTTAATATCTGGTAAGACCCCATTTGCGCTCTTTGTCCTCAGCTTTTAACTTCAAAGCCTTAGCACAGCTGTGCTGCCGGTCTTTAGCCCTAGACTGCTCTTCAGTAGGGATGAGCAAACCCAAACGTAAAGGTGTCAGGAGCTTAAACTCGAACATGGACTTTTAAAAAAAAAGTATATGTCCAAGTTCGGAGTTTGCGTACTGTTCATATGCTAATAAAGTTTGTTGAAAGGCTGAAGTTTAGGTAATCAACAAGCTTTATTGGATGTGGAAGATGACTGTACCCTGCTGTGGAAATAAAAATAATGTAGGCTCCTGCCTATTTTTGATAACCAACGCAGGTAGAGAAGACAGGTGAGGCTGCAATCTCCCTAGGCTATCTGATTTACCTTGGCTGATTATCAAAAATAGAGGGGATTCCATACTGATTTTTAAAATTATTTATTTAAGTAACTAAAAAATCAGCATGGTGTCCCCTCTACTCTTGGCAACCAGCTAAGGTAAAGCAAACAGCTGAGGGTTGCAGTCTGCACCTATCTGCTTTATCTGCTCTGGTTAAAAACTTCCCAAGTCATTTTTTTTTAATTTATTACCTATTCAAATTTGTTTGCAGGGCAGTCACCCCCATTTTTGCTTCCTTTTGAAGCCCCCTTGCCCTTAGCACAACCGTTTTAAAGCATAGAGGTTTGGGTCCCCTTTGACTTACATGGGATTTGGGGTCCAGGGTTAAACCCAGGTCGCGAACCGATCTCTTAGCTAAAGTCTGGCCGAACCTGGTGAACCCAAACTTCCACGTGTCTGTTCATCTCTACTCTTCAGCCTACTACCTGACCAGGAGTGGACCGTTTACAACTGGCTGAAGCTTCTCACCTTTCATGTAACCTGTTCTGTTTGTTCCTCATGCCGCAGTGTCCATTTCTTCAACAGGGCCTACCTAGGCCTCATTCCCGGTAGGGTGGGAAGGGAGTGCACTTCATACATGCTGTGCCTGCTCTGTTTAAAAATGGCACCACTAGCATTTTATTTCAGTTCCCCCTTTTGCCAAACCGAGTAGTTCATGTGCAAATCATGTCACTGCTTGTCACCAAGGAATGATATCCTACATGCAAAATGTCTTGTGACAAATTGGAGCAGGAGTGCTGCTTGATTCTTTACTTCGGTGTTTATTACCAACATAATATTTTGTTCTTCAACGGCAATGATTCTTTGCCTTGTGGTTCTCTTTGGGCACTTTGGTCAATACAGGTGTGCTTCTGCCCCTTAGAAGGTGCTGGGTGAAGCTTTTGTTATATGTGTACTTTTAGATGCAGCGCTTCAGGTATTTTCAGTGTATTGATGAGATCTGGATATGTTATATATACAGTACTTGCATATTGATGGCCACTTACTTACTGCCGAGAGAAGGCAGGAAAATAAGGCATCTCTGTGTGGTTGTGTTCTCTAAGTAATCTAAACCTATTCAGAACTAATTGTATTATGTTCTCTGGTAATTTTTACTGTTTGCAATCATGTGCGGAATAATTGAGTTCAGTTTGTAGATTGCAATTAAACCACAAAAAAGGTAATGTTACGTTATACTTATTCACAAAAACACAATGTGATTGTTGGATATTGCACAATTTATAGAGGGTTATGCCAAGATTAAAATGAAGCTATCAGTAGGTTTTTGCTACCTCATCTGAGAGCAGCATGATGTAGTCAAAAAGATCCTGAATCCAATGATGTATCACTGATTGTGGCACAAATGCTGTACCCAGTAATCTGAGTTTTTAGTTTTAGCAATACAGCAGAGTTCAGAAAGCTGCCCCCGCCCATACCAGGCTCTATCTATGTACAATGTGTATAGACAGTGAGGCACTAATCCTAGCAGAGTGTGTGGACTAGTTGACCTCCTCAGGCAATGATAATCTTCTGCAGCTAAAACAAACATTGCAGATAAATAACTGCACACAGTGTGATAAGAGACTCATCCCTGAAATCTGTGTTAACCCATATAGCATGCTGTCTTCAGATTACATAGCAAAAACCTTCTGACAGATTCCCTTTAAGGAAATGCGGATTCAAAAACTCATTGTGGGAATTTAAAGTAAATGACTTCACTAGCTTAAAATATGGGATCGATGTGTGCAGTATAGTATAGTTGAGTGGTGGGGCATTCACAGAAACACTCAAGTAGTGTTGGCTACCATATGCTAGTTTGCATTCTGAATACCTAAGTCACAGTTGAAAATGGAGATTGAAGGGAACCTGTTGGGTACTCTGTGCACCCAGAACCACTAGCATTTCTGGGTGCATAACAAGAATCCCTCTCTAACTGTTCCAGCATATAGTAGCACACATAAACAGATATTTAGAAAAAGTATTTCTAAAGATCGCTAATTAGGGCAGTTACTAATCGCAGGGGCATTAGTTCCCCAGCTAGTCGGCCCACTAAGCATGTTATCACGCTCCTGTGTGAGGGATAACATGCTTTACAACAGCCAGCATCATGGTTTTGTACCTGTCAACATTGAGCTTTTTTGACATCTGGTGCACGCATCCCGGCTTCAAAGACACTCACTGCCTATGATCGGAAGTCATCCGCACTTCCGGTCATGCACACTACTCAGAAACTGGGTGCATATGTCCCGGCTTAAGAGAGGAGCAGTGCGCATGACTGGAATTGCAAATAATTTCCGACCATGGGCAGTCTTTGAAGCCGGGATGCATACACCCGGTGTCGAAGAAGCTCAATGCTGACAGGTACAAAGCCGCACGCTTTGTATCACACTGTCATGATGCTGGTTGTTGTAAAGCATCTTATCACGTCCCCAGGGGAATGATAACATGCTTGGTGGGACTACTAGTCACAGGTCTAATGAGCATCTCATAAACAGATCATTAGAAAAAGTATTTCTAAAGACCATAAATGTGTAAGGGAGGGCTTTTAAATATGCACCCAGAACTGCTAGTGATTCTGGGTGCACAGAGGACCTGACAGGCTCCCCTTAAACATGGCCATTACCATTATTGCACTGAGGGAAACACAGACACAAGAGGGCCTATGTGCAAAAACAATATATGAGCCCTTCTCAGTCTAAGGCTATTTGCCCACGGGACAACGTACCCGTGGATATTTCTGCATGTTTCCCGCAGCTGCTCCCCGGAATCCGCAGCTTTCCATTGCTGCGGGTTCTGAGCATTTTTGTTGCGGTAAACCTGCGGGTCAAGTGCGGAAATACGTGTGGAATTCCCGCCCTGTATCTCCATAGTGGAGGCGCGGGAATTCCGTAGATATTTCTGCATGACTAATTGACATGCAGTTACGTGCGGCTGCGGGACCTCCGCAGCATATTCCGGAGCTGCACATACCGCACCATTGATACTGCACTCCCCAAATCCCATAGGATAACATAAGGAGTCTCTGTACCTGCAGATTTATCTAGAAACCCCAGATAAATCCACAGGTTTTCCATGACAAAATCCGCAGGTACGTTGTCCCGTGGGCACATAGCCTTAGAGCTCATCAAAATGAAGAATTCCACCTGATTTGGAGGTAGAAATGGGCCCCCTTAACTCTTGGGCACTTGTGTAGGCGCACCGGTTGCACCAATGATATGTCCACTCCTACATTATAGTCTATATAGTCTATCATCCTCTGAATCTCCTGAGTAAAGAGGGGAAAAAATAAATCTTTGCCTGATGCGAGTAAACATTTTAAGGGCTCATTCAGACCTCATGTTTTTTTGCGTACGTGATTTTCATCAGTGTGAATGTCATCAGTTTTTTCACTGGTGAGAAAAAGAAAAAAATTTAGGTTTAGTTTATTGAAGTTGTAAAATGTAAATTTTATCTTTATTTAGGCTTCATCCATTTCACATTATATTGCAGTTCTGCTGTAGAATCAAGTGCGGAATTATTATTTTTTTTCTAAATTTTAAGAAGTTCACCGTTCTGTCCAGATATTGTGAGTGCTAAATGTAGGCCCAAGCGTTTGAACATATTGTGTTAACACTATTAGCATAGATTGTCCACAGATTAACTTTGTATCATAGTGCACACACTGTACAAGTAGCACTGCTTGTCATGACGCACAATGGATTATATCATATACAGTTGAAACCAGAAGTTTGCAAACACTATCTAAAAAGACACATCTGCATGTTTTTATCACTATCTGAAATTAAATCAGAATAAACCTTTCCCGTTTTAGGTCAATTAGTATTCAAAATTGTTTATATTTGCCAAATGCAGAATAATGAGAGAGAATGTTTTAAGGCATTTTTACACTAAGAGTACTATGCCTCTAAAGAATATGGGACAGCCCATATGATGATGCCATGTCTTTGGAAGCTTCTGATAGGTATATTGGCAATATCTGAGTTCATTAGAGATACACCGGTGAATGTATTTTAATGCACACTTGAAACACACTGCTTCTTTGTGTAGCATCATGGAAAAGACAAAAGAAATCAGCCAGATCTCAGGAAGTCTGGTTCATCCTTGGGTGCAATTTCCAGATACCTGAAGGTGCCTCATTCATCTTTACAAACAATTATAAGCAAGTACAAACAAGATGGGAATGTCCAGCCATCATACCACTCAGGTAGGAGATGAGTTCTGTGAACAAGACATGAAGACATGTGGATATCAACCCAAGAACAAAAGCAAAAGACCTTGTAAAGATGCTGGCGGAAGCTGGTAAGATGGTGTCATTATCCACAGTGAAAGTGCTGTATCAACATGGGCTGAAAGTCCACTCTGACAGAAAAAAGCCATTTCTCCAAAAGAACCAGATTAATATTTGCAAATGCACATAGGAACAAAGACCTTAATTTTTGGAGACGTGTCCTGTGGTCTGACGAAACTAAAATTGAACTGTCTGGCCATAATGACCATCATTACGTTTGGAGGAAAAATGGAAAAGCTTTGAAGCCTAAGAACACCATCCCAACTGTGAAACACGGGGGTGGCAGCATCATGTTATAGGGGTGTTTTGCTGCAGGAGGGACTGGTGCACTTCAAGAAATAGATGATATCATGATGATAGAAGATTATGTGAAAATACTGAAGCAACATCTCAAGACATCAGACAGAAACTTAAAGCTTGGGCGGAAATGAGTCTTCCAAATGGACAATGATCTGAAGCATACTGCCAAACTGCTTACAAAGTGGCTTAAGGATAACAAACTCAATGTTTTGGAGTGGCCATCATAAAACCCTGATCTCAATCCTATTGAAAATTTATGAGAAAAGTTAGGTGTGAGTAAAGCGACCTACAAACATGGCTCAGTAACACCAGTTCTGTCAGGAGAAATGGGCCCAAATGCCTACCAACTATTGTGAGAACCTTCTGGAGGGATATCCAAAACATTTCACCGAAGTCATACAGTGTAAGGGCAATGCTACCAAATACTAATGAAATGTATGTAAACTTTTGACTTTGCAGAAAAGAATAAAAATGCCTTAAAACATTCTCTCTCTCATTATTCTGGCATTTGGCAAATATAAATAATTTTGATTCCTAATTGACCTAAAGGGGGAAAGGTTTATTCTGATTTCATGTTAGATAGTGAGAAAAACCTGCAGATGTGCCTTTTTAGATAGTGTATGGAAACTTCTGGTTTCAGCTGTAGGTGATCAAATACTTATTTCATACAATAAAATGCAAATTAATTATTTAAAAATCATACAATGTGATTTTCTGGATTTTTTGGGGGGGGATTCTCTCTGTCATAGTTGAAGTGTACCTAAGATAAAACTTACAGACCTCTCCATTTTTTGTAGGTTGAAAAACTTGCAAAATCGTCAGTGTATCAAATACATATTTTCCTCACTTTTATATGTGTAGCTAAAGGATCTTTATGCTGAGATGGGAATAACTCCATCCAAGTGCAGACAAGAGGTTGGGCGACGGATACTGAGTAACATGGCTGAGAAGGATAAAATCTAAAATAGAAAATGATTTTCCATTTGATTCACATCCATATTTAAATAGTTATGAGATTGCAGCTTGTTAGGTTGATTGACTTTTATGTTTAATGCTTGTAACATTGTGTAAACTGATCGGCTCCTGGACGCTCTGCCTACGTGGTGAATTAAACATAACAAGTGCCTGAAGGAGTTATTAAATTGTCTGTTCTTGTCTACACGGTGACTTCAAGACATCCTGAAAGGTTTAACTTTGGACACATGAGTTGTTTATAGTGTAACAGGAGCTTGGCTTGTGCATCACTCTGGAGTCCACGCCTATACATTCTTCTTTATTTATGGCTTCAGATGAGATACCACTACATGAGGGCGAGGTCTGATAATTGTACTTATAATGTTACTTATTACATTTTGTCTATTTTTAAAGAGTAACTTAACTTTGGAAGATTTTTTTAAACTTTTTTTTAGGCCTTTAAAGAGCTTGTCCAAAACTAACAGTGAATTTGTAGTGCCGGCGTCCCTGCGGGGACACAGACTTACTCACTGCCCCGGCTGGGTCGCGTCCTCTCCAGCACACCCCTGGCCATCCATATGTGCTGCTGCCTCGTTCCCCTCCCGGGGCCTGAGTACTCAGCCTAGGTCTCCTGGGAGTGTCCTTAGGGCATGCGTGTGCACTGGCCTCCTCTTAAAGGGCCAGTGCACTATTTCCAGGAACTGCCTTTCAGCCTATGGGTGATAGGCACTGTGTATTTAAGGCACCCTCACATTAGGGTAGGTGTCTGTGCAACACCTTTAATTAGTCAGTGTCCTGTCTGTCTAGCTAGTTGTCACATCCCGTTATCCCTGTGTCCATCACCTGTACTTGAGTCTGCCTTCTCATACCTATCTGTCCTTGCCATGTTCACCATACCTGTCTGTACCTGCCTGTCTGTGTGCCTCAGACATCCTGCTTGTATCTGCATTCACCTCTGTCTTTACCAGAGTTCGTCTCCTGTCCTGGAGGTCAGCTGCCACAGTCTCGGTCACTGCCCTGGGAGTGGTATCTGGCGTCTGCCACGCGGTGGTCACTTAGTTAAGCCCCTCCCACTAAAGGGTTAGCCCAGGCGCCCCTGTGGCCCAGTGGGTCCACTAACCCCACTTTGTGCCCCTACACCAGCTGTGAGCATTACAGAATTTCATATTGTATGTGTAACTATATAATTTAATAATCTAACCACTATTCTACTATACTTCAATTACAAATTCCTTACCATTCCCTCTTCCTTGACGTCCTGTCAGTTTTTTTTCTGATGATGATGATTCATTTGAGTCTCTTAGCATGCAGTGTGGATTCTCAAATGGGATGTTATATGGGGGCAGAGGCTATTGTCACTCCCACTGCTTCCTTTTTCTCCCTGAAATGAAGCATCATCAGGGCATGGTGCTGCAGTTACAGATTTTTTCACCGCCGGCCCCTGATGATGTTCTGTCCACACTTTAGTCCACACTGTCACATTGCTTCTGTCACCGCCGCCTCGTTCACTGAAACAAGACGCCATCTGGGAGCAGTGATAGAAGCAGGGTAAGTGTCTGCGCCATAAGTGCTGGCCTCTGATGACGATTTATTTCAGGGCAGTAACAGAAGTTGTGGCACGACGTTGCTTTCAATCACCCTGCTTTTATCCCCAATACTTGATGACAAGAACGAGGGAGTGGGGACAGAAGCTGTGTTGGTGACAGAGCTACAAGAATTGTGGTGGCATGTTCATCAAATTAAATAGTCAGATATTTACAGGGTGGGCCATAAGTATGGATACATCCTGATAAAAGAGTAAAGTTGAATTCAACATGGCGGCTTTCAAGATGGCCACCATGAGCGTCACCCATCCTCAAATGTTTTGCCCCTCTCATGTACTAATATGCCACAAATGGTAAGGTGATATCAGCAATCAGTTCCATTTTATCAGGGTATATCTATACTTATGGCCCACCCAGGGTCTATCCATACTTATGGCCCACCCAAGGTTTATCCATACTTATGTCCCACCCAGGGTGTGTCCATACTTATGGCCCACCCAGGGTGTATCCATACTTATGGCCCACCCAGGGTGTGTCCATACTTATGGCCCACCCAGGGTGTATCCATACTTATGGCCCACCCTGTAGTATGGCATTTACTTTTAGTTTCAGACAATTTCTTGAACTTCTCACCTCCAATTTTATGTTTACATTTTTCACTCCGATACTTTCAATGCCATGACTTTTTATTTTTCCATTAACATGACGCTATGAAGGCTTGTCTGCTGTATTTGAATGACACCATCCATTTTACTATATAATATACTAAAAAATGTGAAAATATATCCAAATGGGATGATGTGAAGAAACATACAATATTCCTTTTTATCTTATTTTTTATGGTGCCCATTGCGTGGCAAAAATAACCTGGAAACATAATTCTCCAGGTCAGTGCAATTAGGACAATACCAAATGCATGCAATTTTTTTTTTATTCTTTTACTTGTTCTTTTTTTATTTTTAACGGGTATAAAGGTGAATGATTATATGTATACAGTATACGTTAGGACTAATGCAGATCCAGCGACTGTGAATAGTAAGTAGTAAAGTATAGCTATTCACAGATTGGTAACTACAACGCTCTTCAGCGTCACATGGTCTTGCCGAGCGCAGCATTGAGCTGGCAGCTCTGATGAGAGTTGTCGTCACTTTATTGCTATTCAGTCACCGGAGCTACATTTGTGGATCATAGACTACAACTGAACTTCGAGGGAATATTTTTGATAATAAATTGGTGAAGGAGGGATAGTGTCCGTGAGTCTTTATTGAAATAAACTATGTTTTCCTGTGTGTATGTGTCTTTTTTTCTTTTCATTTACTGGGTTAGTAATGGGGTTGTATGTCACGCACGGAGTAGGAGCTGTCTGTATGTAACACGTGACACACACCATCAGGCCAATGGGCGCCTTACGCACTCCAAAAAACACCACAAAAAGGGTGGAACACCAATGTCATGATACAATGGAGGTACCTGCCGCTAGGGAGTGGGGTGAGGGGGAACCTTCTGCACTTACCTCAAGCTGACTCCTGAGCTCCCTAGCGTCCCTGTACAGGTTCATTGAACCTTTCGACGAGCAGGATACCTTGGACCCTCAGCTGGCCCTAAACTAACCCTGCCTAGTGAGTAGGTCGACACGTAGAGTAAACTCCTCACTACACTAATAAAAAGGGAGGGAAAGGAAAGACAGACAGGGGGAATAAACAGAAGGATACAAAACACCAAACTTCACCATAGCAGATCGACTCTTAAGTAGCAGGTGGATGGGCTCAGGACAATACCTCAGCAGTTCCTTCCACCAGGCTAGCCAAAGTAGAAATTAATTCTAACAGTAGCAAGGTCCGATGGGAAGGCTCCAGTATTTAACCTAAATGGGAATGGGCCCAAAGCTGACATGCCCTGCTCTGAGCTGCTGGCAACAAACCTGAAATTAACTCATGAGACGCCAAAGAAAAGGAGACTTTGTTTAAATGAGGAGTCAACATGGAGATGGGAGGCTCCAATCCTAAGGCTGTCACTAGTCTCAAAACAGCAGGGAGACAACGGTGACAGTGTATAATAGATGCCTCTCCATTACTAACCCTTGGGATGGATGTCAGCTGACATTACACAGCAGACATCAATCTCAAAAAATATTGCCCGGATTGCCACTGCACTAGGGCAATCGGTAAAGCACCAGTATTGGCACATCTAATGTGAAACACCAATTCTGGGACAGCTGTGGTCTAGTATATTTAGGCTGGGAAGGGGCCAATAACCATGGACCTTTGAAGTCTGATAATATCCTCGCTGGTTATCAAAAATAGGGAGACCCCACAATGGTATATAAAGATTATATATTTATTTGGTTGTACAAGGCTAAAAACGCCCTTTAGTGCCACATGAAATGCACTAAAGGGTGCCATTATACAAACCCTGCACTGTAATACAAGTAGCCAACATGGCTGCAGCATTACCGTGTATGTCAGGTAATCTCCACATGCGTATTGGCTGTCTAACATCCGAAAAACATGAAGAGCAGGGAGTTGAGCATGGCGCTTGAGCACCTGCAATATAGACAAAAAAAGACAGACGGCACTCACCAAACTGGTGTGAACAGGTGCATAACTGAACATGACATAACAAACAAAAAAAGAAGTTTGCACTCTGATAATGCTAAAGTATGGAAACCATGAATGTGGGAACATGGACCTGCAGTACTGCTAAGGAAAATCTAAGAAAAAAGAGATATTTAGCATATAGAAATGGCCATTTGTATATCTGCCCAGATGCCACGTCACGGCATATCTCATAACTGGGTACCTACTCTATGCTGAAGGCTCTCTCTGGGTTAAAAGCCTCCTGTGTATGGGCAAGTAGGAGCCTGCTATATAGGATAAGAAGCACCTGCAATACTCGACTGAGTAACGAACGTACTTGACTGAGTAACGAGCATGCTCAATCAAGTATTGACCAGTATCGAGCATGCTCGCTCATTACTGCTTCTTCGACTAAGGGGTACTTCTCACATAGCGAGATCACTAGCGAGATCGCTGATGACTCTGAGTCATGGTTTTTGTGACGCACCAGTGACCTCATTAGCGATCTCGCTGTGTGTGACGCTGAGCAGCGATCTGGCCCCTGCTGTGAAATCGCTGCTCGTTACACACAGTGCTGGTTCATTTTTGTTCGTTGCTCTCCCGCTGTGAAGCACACATCGCTGTATTTGACAGCGAGAGAGCAACGATCTGAATGTGCAGGGAGCAGGAGCCGGCTTTTGGCAGCCTGCGGTAAGCTGTAACCAAGGTAAATATCGGGTAACCAAGCGAAGAGCTTTGCTTGGATACCCGATATATACCTTGGTTACTAGCGTCCGCCACTCTCAGGCTGCCAGTGGCGGCTCCCTGCTCCCTGCACATGTAGCCAGAGTATACATCGGGTAAATAAACAAAGCGGTTTGCTTATTAACCCGATGTGTACTCTGGCTACGAGTGCAGGGAGCCAGCGCTAAGCAGTGTGCGCTGGTAACCAAGGTAAATATCGGGTAACCAAGCGTTTGGTTACCCGATATTTACCTTAGTTACCAAGCGCAGCATCGCTTCCACGCGTCGCTGGGGGCTGGTCACTGGTCACTGGTCGCTGGTGAGATCTGCCTGATTGACAGCTCACCAGCGACCATGTAGCGACGCACCAGTGATCCTGACCAGGTCAGATCGCTGGTGGGATCGCTGGAGCGTCGCTAAAGTGTGCCGGTACCCTTAAAGGAAGCCGAAACACAGAGCCCTTGAATGAATGTGTGCACAGAGCAGAGTATGAATTTAATGAAAAGTCACAGACTTCTATTGTACGGACCTGAACGAATGCTTTTATTAGCTCACAATTAAGGCAGTGTTGCTAGAAAGACAGATTGCTCTACAGAAAGTTTTTTTTAAGTGTGGGAGAGGTTTCAGAAAAAATGGATGACCTCCGCAATCAAGGAGGCAGAGTTGATAATACTCGCACATACACCAAAGCCTCCTGAAAAGCAGCCCTTCAGGAATATCTCTTGCTTGTGTCACTAGGATCAAAATGTAGGTGGAAAGTGAATGGAGGAAGAGGCATGGAGCGGTAAGGCTGGAAAAAGTGTGTGTGGTTATGGGGGACATTTACAGAAGCTTACTGGACCGCTGTCATTATCCTTTCACACGTTTGCATCCCTGAAAGACGACAATTATGTATTTTTGTGAGCAAAGGTCCTATATACTGTTCTCGGAAAAGGAGGCTCAGCTATCTGTGTCCACCCCTGGGAATGTTCCATATAATTCAACATATTTGTGGAAGGATATCATCCTAACCATTTACTTACATACTGTAACAGCTGAACAAATGATCCTGTTTATTTTATGATTTATTTATGCCTATATGTTAGGTTCAAATCCATCTGTTCACCATCTAACAAGATACATTTGAAAAGATTTTGATTGTGGGTCATGACATCAGATGGGTGTATAAAATACATGTACTTGCCGTTTCTAAAAGTAACCTTTGCCCATACGGTGTTTGCATATCGTGCTGTGTACACACAAGATTCCTGCCTCACTATAGCTTTGTGTGAGAATTATAGTACTATATTTGTAGATTACTTCATTACCTACAATAACCTGGAAATATGGAATTTGCAAATTTCGCAATTCAACACCCTGCTGAGAATAAAGCTTGACTTGTAAAAATGTATTTAAGAGGATCGTTAATCCTAAAAAAAATGGCATACTATGGTATAGCATAGCAGCTTTTACAGCTAGATGAAGAAATAATATATAGAGCAATTCTGGTGCCAAATGAGTCTTTTAGTAATAGCGCATGAAATATAGAAAAACGACAATAGCAAAAGTCTAATTCACCAACCATTTGAAAGCTCATCTCAGTCTTTACCATGGATTTTTGTAATCCTTGTGATGCGGTTACACACTCCGCTTTCTATTTAAGGTAACAGACATTAACTCTTACATTTAAAAGTACAACTGGTTTATTAAAAAGCACATAAACTGTTCATCAGGAGCATAACATAATCCTTTCTTCAGCTTCACAAAACATCACACGATCTCCAGTCCATTTAACCTGCACACGTTTGGATACAACTTCTCTCTAGAAGTATTCCAGTGGAGTTATCTCAGCCTCCACTCACTGACCTCGGTCAGTATGCACACCACTCTCCAGAGGTTCCTTCCGGAGGTATCACAAACCTCCATACACTGACTCAAGTCAATAGAAGCGAACCCTCTCTTTCAGAGGATTCTTCCCAGAGACGTCACAACCTCTACACATGGTCCCGGTGAGGACAACCTAATCCTCTCTCTCTCAGAGAATTCCTTCCTGGAGACAACACAGCCTTCCCACACTGACCATGTGTCAAACAAGCAGTCTCCATTTTGACACATGAGACAAACCTCTGGGCAGAAGTATGTGGATAGCCAGACCCACCCGTCTCTCTATCTATCCGTAAATTGTTTCCCTGGAATACCCTAGTAAATCCTCATGGCACTACAGTTACCAGAGAAGACATCCAGATTTACAACACCTCTGTGATACAATCCCCCTCGCAATGTTACATACCATTATAAAAAGCACAAGCCCACAGTTGTTGTTCAGCCTATACTAAATTTTCAGAAATTGTGTTGGTAAGAGTTTAATCTAAAATTGTAAAAAAAAATGTACACCATAACTTGTGCCATTTGAAATTTTTGACAATTGTGAATCTGATTAAAATTATGCAAATTTCTAATGTCTAATAGTAAGAATATATATCAAATTGATCCCAGAAGTTCATGCTGTTTGCTACATTTTGGTGCATCTTTTAGGCACATTTATACTTACACCAACTCTTATCTGGGATTCACTGTAGACCATGCAGAGTGATCTTTAAAGGATTCAGTCAAATATATCTACATACATTTCTACCAACCTGTACATTAATTGATAGCTACAGTTTTTGGGGGAATCCTAACAATAATTCCGTGCAGGATCTGAGTCAGTGTATTGTTACCAATATCCATGTGGCTCTACGAAGTGGCAGTGTAACATTAGGGTAAGGGGTACTTTGCACACTACGACATCGCAGGTGCGATGTCGGTGGGGTCATGTCGAAAGTGACGCACTTCCGGCGTCGCTCTCGCCATCGTAGTGGGTAAATCCTAGATGATACGATTAACGAGCGCAAAAGCGTCGTAATCGTATCATCGGTGTAGCGTCGGCGAAAACCATAATTACCTTGCTGCGACGGTCCGATGTTGTTCCTCGTTCCTGCGGCTGCACACATCGCTGTGTGTGAAGTCGCAGGAGCGAGGAACATCTCCTACCTGCGTCCCGGCCGCCAATGCGGAAGGAAGGAGGTGGGTGGGATGTTTACATCCTGCTCATCTCCACCCCTCCGCTGCTATTGGCCGTCTGCCATGTGACGTCGCTGTGACGCCACACAACCTGCCCCCTTAGGAAGGAGGCGGATCGCCAGCCAGATCAATGTTGCAGGGCAGGTGAGTGCATGTGAAGCTGCCGTAGCGATAATGTTCGCTAAGGCAGCTATCACAAGATATCGCAGTTGCGACGGGGGTGGGGACTATCGCACTCAGCATCGCAACATTGGCTTGTGATGTCGTAGTGTGCAAAGTACCCCTTAGTGGCCAGTGTGAAAATTGCAACATATGTGAATTTTTTTTTTAACATTTTTATTTATTTATTTTTATTTTATGTATGGTGATCTAGAAGATTGAAAAGCCCTCATTGTATATACATTTGTTTTAATAGATTGCAGGATTCGAGTGTACTAATAATCCTCTTTTTACTATAGCTCCATAATCTTAGATTATTGTGCATTTGGAATATTATATTTGGAATATGCAACATCATATCTATAGTGACTGCAAGGGGGGTTGAAGCCCCAGAGCCTAGAGATGCCAAAAATGTCCCTATATCCCATATGAAGAGACTCCTGGAACCTATCTGCGCATTAACTTCGATTCTCACAAGATCTCCTTCTCTACGCCCCTCTCATCTCCTCTTCCCACAATCACATCCAAGACTTCTCTTGTGCCTCCCCCATTCTCTGGAACACTCTGCCACAACATATCAGACTCTCGCCTACCTTAACAAGCTTCAAAAGGAACCTGAAACCACCTCTTCTGACAAGCCTACAACCTGCAGTAACCCTCAGTCCACTATAGCGCAGCATGACCATCTGTACCCTCACCTACTCTACCCTCACCCATCCCTTGTAGACTGTGAGCCCTCGCGGGCAGGGTCCTCTCTCCTCCTGTACCTGTCTGTGCCTTGTTTTGTTTATGATTATTGTACTTGTCCCTATTATATGTACCCCTTTTCACATGTAAAACACCATTGCATAACTTACGCTATAGTAATAAATAATAATAATAATAATAATAACTAACACTGCTTAAGACCCTTTCATATTTGAGGGCCCTATTGAAGATCCTCATTGGGGTCCATGAGCTTCAAGTTATGCTACTGAGAAAAGAAAATGAAGTAAATCTAATGACAGTAAAGCAATGCTGTCTATGTTATAATGTTTGTTTAACTGGTGCTAAGTTTGTTCTTTTTGTGTTCTTTTACAGATTGTAAGAAATAACCCAAAAATTTAATGATGGACGACCAACATGTCCGGCCTCCTGCACGTACTCTCCTGGAATGCAATAGCACTGACCGCCTCTGTGGTAAGTATAACCCAGTTCATTTAGCAAATATTAAACCTGCCAAAAAAGAGCATTTCTACTCACTTAAAACTAAATAACCACCTTTTATTACAATGTTTTCCAACAATAAGACAGGGTCTTGTATTATTTTTTACTTCAAAAGATGGGCTAGGGCTTATTTTCATGGGATGTCTTATTTTTTTCCCATGAACAACAATGCACATTTATTCTTGAATAGTGATGGGCGAACCCCCCAATGTTCATGTTCGGGAGTCTCAGTCGAACTTTTTGTAAAGCTTGAGGTCGGTTTGAGATAACACAAACTTGCATCCGAACCCCGAACTTGGACTTCACAGTTATGGGATGGGGTGCCGGGTCTGTAAAATAAAGAAGATAGTTAATAATAAACATTGTCATTATACTTACCACTCCCGCGATGCGTCCTACAAACCCTCTCAGCTGCTGTCTCCCAGCCGCTTCTGCTTCCGGGTCCGATCATTACCTTCCGGTGGTATTCACTGCACTGCTCGTCACTTGGCGCAGTCTTCGGCTTTTTTCAGCTGTGTTCATGGTGACGTCAGGGTTCACCCGAGTTCATGGCCTAGCCATGGATTGAACTTTGACTGTCACTCTCAGCCTGCTTCTTGCTCTGTATAGATGTTTGTCTTTCCAGAGCGATGAAGCAGAGCTGACATTGCTCTCCCTGTGGAATATGTCGGACAAAGGATTTTTTTTATAATAAAGATGGAGTCTTCAAATGATTTTTTGTTTTATTCCTAATAAAAAAATTCTATGTGTTGTGCTTTTCTTTTTACTGATTACTAGAAATTCATGGTGGCCATGTCTAATATGGCATGACACCATGCAGTTCGGGCTTAGTACCAGCTGAGAATACAAAGCTGGTATTAACTCCTTTATTACCCAGCGTGCCACTGCCATCAGGGCTGCTGGTTGAGCCAGGTAAATGGCGCTAAGGAACAATGCGCCATTTCCAGGGGCGGCTGTGGGCTGCGGAGAATCTCAGCACCCAGCTGCCTGGTTTTACCTGACTGGCGATCAAAATACGTCAGGAGCCTACGCATTATTTTAATTGTTTTTTTAAATCATTAAAACAAAATTAATGGCTTTCCCTATATTTTGATTACCAGCCAAGGTAAAGCCAGGCAGATGGGGGTGGCAGACCGTAGCTGTCCACTTTATCTGTGCTGAGAATCAAAAATACCGCGGAGCGCTACGTCAGCCAATCTCAGACGCTGTCACGCAGACTGGACATCTGTGATTGGCTGTTGGAGTAATCTGGAATGTGCCCATATATTCTAGATACTAGAATGTATGTGCTGGTTTCAGGTTACTCCAGCATACAATCACAGACGCTCACTCTGTGACAGCGTCTGTGATTGTCTGTTATTTTAACAGTAAAATAAAACAACGCAGAGAAAAACATATTTTATTAGAAATAAAACAGAAGACTTTTAGGACTCCATCTTTATTATCCAAAAAACCCTCCGACGTAGTCCAAAGGCAGGCTATCATCTTCAGCTCTGCTACATCTGTGCGAGAAGACAAACACATGTCAGCTCACGGCGCCAGATGTGCGTCACAAACACCGTGATCCCGACGATATATCGTTAGCTTTGTCGCAGCGTGTAAATGGCCCTTTAGGGACAAAATGTAGAATTGGTGGAGGAAGGGTGAACTAGATGGACCTAGGTCTTTTTTCAACCTAAGTAACTATGTAACTATGTAACATTCTGATATATCAACATAACTCTCCAAACCCTGTGTGTAACATGTGTGTACATCTATCTATCTATCTATCTATTATCTACCTATCTATCTATCTATCTATCTATCTATCTATTATCTACACACACACAGACACACACACCAGTCTCCTCTTAAACCTTAAGCGGGCTTTACACGCTACGATATATCTAAGCAAGTGACGCACATCCGGCATCGTTAGTTATATCGTAGCGTGTGTCAGCTATGAACGAGCAGAAATACTCACCTTCTTGTTCATCGTTGACACGTCGCTCATTTTCTAAAAATCAAGCGTCCTGTTGTTCATCGTTCCCGTGGCAGCACACATCACTACATGTGACACCACGGGAACGATGAACACAGCTTACCTGCGTCCCGCTGGCAATGCTGAAGGAAGGTGGTGGGCGGGATTTTTACGTCCCGCTCATCTCCGCCCCTCCGCTTTTATTGGCCGACCGCTGTGTGATGTCGCGGGGACGCCAAACGTCCCTATCCCCTTCAGGAAGAGGATGTTCGCCGCCCACAGCAAGGTCATTTGGAAGGTAAATACGTGTGACGGGGGGTTACGAGTTTGTGCGAAACAGGCAAAAAATTGCCCGTGCCGCACAAACGATGGGGGCGATCGCACACGCAATCGATGGCGAAATCGACGCGTGTAAAGCAGGCTTAAGACTCCTTCAATTAAAGCGATTGTCCACTACTTTGACATTGATGGCCCAGCCTTAAGATAGCTCATCAATGTCTGATCGGCCAGGGTCCGACATGCCGCACTCTCGCCGATCAGTTTTTCTCAGTCCTGGTGGTGGTACCAGGCAGCCGGAAATTCTCAGTTCTGTCATGGCTCTGTCTTCCTATAGTGGTCGCAGCAAGGTATTGCACATCCGCCGCCCATTCTAATCAATAGGAGGAGGATGTGCAGTACTCGGCCACAGCCACTCTCAAAAGACGGAGCAGTGACGGAACTGAGTATTTCTGGCTGCCTGCCGCCGCCACCGGGACCAAGAACAGCAGATCAGTGGGGTTGCAGAGTGTCAGAGCCCAGCCAATCAGACATTGATGACCTATCCTAAGGATGGACCATCAATGTCAAAGTAGTGGACAACCTCTTTAAGAGACTTTTTGGTGACAACCTAGTCACATGACGTTGATTGTTCCAAAGGTCCTGAAGCAGTTATCAACAGGATATAAACACTGGGGGCCCTATGAAATTGCCCAGTTTGCTGTCCTTCCCCCACTCGAATGCCAGTCCTGCATACCAGCCTGTCTCCTATTTAGTTCTTTTAGACTCCTGCAATTAAGAGACATTTGATCACATCATATCACATGACGGTGAAGTCATCACAGGTCCTTAAACAATCTTAACCTCGTAATTCAACTGCTGGGGACCCTAAGAGATTGGGGCCTTGAGAAATTGTGCCCTGACTGTAAGTAGGACTTATTTTTGGAGCAGGGCTTATACAGTATTTTAAGCATACTCTAAAAATCCTGTAATATCCACGGTAGGGCTTATTTTTGGTGTAGATTTTATTTTTGGCAAAACATGGTATTAAAATCTTTTGTTTTTAGCTGAAAAATTCTGAGCTGATTAACTTATCACACATAGAATGCGATCTTTTAAATCCATTTCCATGATGGGAGTTTGGAACTGTATCAGACTGCTATAAAAATATATTATGTGATTTTTCATTATAGACTTTTGAACCTACATAGATATAAAATGTTATTGAAAGATGAGAATTCAGCTTTGGAACTACTTGGAATTGTCTGGTTACATTTTTTGGGACAGATGCATGATCAAAGAAAAATTGATTTAGAGATCACGTGTAGAACATCTCTTAAAGGCAACCTGTCACCAGATTTGGGGCCTATAAGGTGCGGCCACCACCAGTGGGCTCTTATATACAGCATTCTAACATGCTGTATGTAAAAACCCAGGCTGCTGTGTAGAACATAAAAAACACTTTATAATACTCACCTAAACCGGTCGCTGCGGTGGATGTAGATCAGATGGGCGTCTCCGTTCTCCGGTGCCAGCGCCTTCTCTTTCGGCCATCTTTGTTCTCCATCTTCTGAAGCCACAGTGTATGACGCATCCGATATCATACACACTCACCGGCATTCAGGTCCTGAGCAGGCGCACTTTGATCTGCCCTGAGCAGGGCAGATCAAATTATTGCAGTGCGCATGCGCAGAACCAGCGAGTGTGTATGACATAGACGCTTCATGCACACAGGCTTCAGAAGGAGGATGAAGATGGCCGAAAGAGGAGGCGCTGGCACTGGAGGACGAAGACACCCATTTGATCCACATCCACCGCAGTGACCGGTTTAGGTGAGTATTATAAAGTGTATTTTATGTTCTACACAGCGGCCTGGGCTCTTATACACAGCATGTTAGAATATTGTATATAAGAGCCCGCTGGTGGTGGCAGCATCTTATAGGCCAAAAAACTGGTGACAGGTTTCCTTTAAGAAAATGTCAAGCAGCCAAGGTGCTAAAGCTATCTAAATTGTCAACTAACAAGCATTGATATCAGACACACATTATTTATGAGAAATACTTGTATAAAATCAATTCCATTTTACGGTTCATTTTTTTCTTTTGTAGAGGTTCAGACGCACCAGTATGAGGTGATTGTGGTCCCCGTCTTCCTTGTAGGAGTAACTATCATTCTAGTTGCAATTATTCTCTGGCTACGATTTCGAGGATTAAAATTGAGCAAAAAAAGAACAAAAGGTAAATTAAAGCTTAGAAAAAATATGTAGCAAAAAATTCCCAAATATGTATCAGATGCAGCGGGTGAAATAAGTATTGAACACTTCACCAATTTTCTAAGGAAATATATTTTTAAAGATGCTGTTGACATGAACTTATCACAGTACATCCAATCCACACAGGCAAATAAATCAAACCATAGCTATGCAATAATTTAGTTAATACCGCACTAAAAAAGACATTTAAAAAAAATATCACAATTTTAATTTGTTATTTAATACTTTTGTGATTTTAGGAAAATTTGTTAAAAAGGCTTCTTGAAGTGAATCTGTCACCAGGTTTGTTGTACTCTAAAGGCCACTTTACACGCTACAACATTGCTAGCAATTGCTAGCGATGTCGAGCGCTAAAACACCCGCCCCCATTGTACATGCGATATCTTGTGATAGCTGCCGTAGCGAACTTTATCGCTACGGCAGCTTCACACGCACTTACCTGGTCGGTGACGTTGCTGTGACTGCCGAAGAATCCGTCCTTCAAGGGGGAGGTGCGTTCAGCGTCACAGCGATGTCACCGCGACGTCACCGTGACGTCACTAAGCGGCCGGTTAATAGCAGCGGAGGGGCGGAGATGAGCGGGATGTAAACATCCCGCCCACCTTCTCCCTTCCGCATTGCCGGTGGAGAGCGGGCGCAGGTAAGGAGATGTTTGTTGCTCCTGCGGCTTCACACACAGTGATGTGTGGAGCTGCAGGAACGAAAAACAACATCGTACCTGTGGACGCACCGACATTATGAAAATGAACGACGTTACACGGATCACCGATTTTTGACTGTTTCACGGTCGTTCATCTTCTCTTCTAGGCTTTACACGTTGCGACATCGTTACCGGCGCCGGATGTTGCTTCACTTTCGATTTGACCCTGACGATATCGCAGTAGCGATGTCGCAACGTGCAAAGTACCCCTAAGAGCAGCAAGATGTAGGGTCTGAAAGCCTATGCTGTTCTCAGATTACATAGTAAAAACCTGTTGACAGATTCCTTTTATTGTGTCACATGGTTGTATATACATGGCATTAATTGTATTCTTACAGATCATGGTGTTATCATGTTTATTTGCAGCAGAGCATTACAACCAGGAGAGTCACAGAGGATTGAACTCAGGGATCAATTTAGAAGAGCTATCATTGGACTCTGTCCTGAGAAAACGAGATCCCAGTCTTTTGGCATTAGAAATCCCATGTGAGAGGATCAGTAAACCCCTCAAGTCGATGGGTGAAGGAAGGTTTGGTCCAATCTACAGGACGGTTTTAAGAGATAATGATGGAAAGAATGTCGGGGATATTGTTGTCAAGCAACTGAAAGGTATCTATACAATGTATATTTATTATTTTTAATGTATTGCTGTTTACCCCCAAAAGAAAGCAAAACCCCGTAAAAGAACTGCACTCAGTTGGCAAGTGAATGGGCTCTCACATACAAATCTGCATCGCTGTCAGGCCCCTCTGCATTCTATAGTGGTTAGCTCCCCCTGGTGACTGGAAGCAGTATCACTCGGGTGCAATGCAGCTTGAACCGCGAGGGACCTGACAGCGACGCAAAGCTCTTTGTGAGAGCCCATCCACCATCAGCACTTGTCAACTGTACTTGTTTGGGGCTGGTGAGTGTGATATATTTTCTTCGGGGGGATGGGAGGGGTCTGCTTTTCTTTTTTTTTGGGCGGTGGCTGCTTTCTTTTGAGGATGTCTGCTTTCTTTGATGAAGAGCCCTGCTGTATTCTTTAATTCTTTTAGCTGCTTGGACACTTCCACATGGAACTGTAACTAGAGCTTATATTTGGAGTAGAGCTTATATCTTAAGCATACTGAAAAAAGTGCCAAGATTCTAAAGCGGGCTTTAAACGCTACGATATATCTAACGAGATGTCGGCGGGGTCACGTCTTAAGTGACGCACATCCGGCATCGTTAGTGATATCGTAGCGTGTGACAGCTACGAGCGACTGTGAACGAGCAGAAATACTCACCTTCTCGTTCATCGTTGACACGTCACTTATTTTCTAAAAATCAAACGTCCGGTTGTTCAATGTTCCCAAGACAGCACACATCGCTCCGTGTGACACCCCGGGAACGATGAACACAGCTTACCTACGTCCCACCGGCAATGCTGAAGGAAGGAGGTGGGAGGGATGTTTACGTGGCCGCTCATCTCCGCCCCTCCGCTTCTATTGACCGGCCACTGTGTGATGTCATTGTGACGCCGAACGTCCCTCCCCCTTCAGGAAGTGGATGTTCGCTGCCCACAGCGAGGTCGTTTGGAAGGTAAGTGCGTGTATCGGGGGGTTACAGCATTGTGCGACACGGGCAACAAATTGCCCGTGCCGCACAAACGATGGAGGCGGGTGTGATCGCAAATGCGATCGCACGACATATTGAAACGTGTAAAGAAGGCTCAAGAGGGCTTATTTTCAGGGCAGGTCTTATTTTCGGGGATACAGGATGGATATATATATACTGCTCAAAAAAATAAGGAAACACTAAAATACCATTGTGCTGTTTAAGTGTTCCCTTTATTTTTTTTGAGCAGCATATATATATATATATATATATATATATATATATATAGCTTAAATGTTCATATTCATTTTTTTGTGTTGATGATAGGAGCGTTACGTGTGTGTGTGGACATGTGTTTACAGTTGGAAATAATCAAGTATAGAAATTTCATTTTTACTTCAAACTTACTTATCCAAAAACTATGGGGCCAATACATCAAAGTCTTTGGTACAGAAACTGACGTAATACACTTTGAATAGTCACAAAATTTTTATGCAACAAAGAAAGTGTGGCTACACCCATAAGTCAAATTTCATTGAAAGTGGTGTTGTTTCTTATGCTAGAAATATTACTCCTGTCCATGACTAGAATGTTTCTGCTGATGCGCATGTAGGCACATGCAACTGATAACATGCAGCAAATTCAGTAGATGGCATGCGCCTGTTGATGCATTAATGCGCATGTTCCTCATTAAGACAAGTATGCATATCGAGGCCAATATACTTTTTACCATAATAACAAGGCATAATACAGTATTACTAAAGTGGGGAAAATAAGTATTTCATACACTGCCAATTTTGCAAGTTTTCCCACTTACAAAAAATGGACAGGTGTGTAATTTTTTATAGTAGGTACACTTCAACTGTGAAAAACAAATCCAAAAAATCACATTCCATGATTTTTAAATAATTAAATTGCATTTTTTTTGCATGAAATAAGTATTTGATCACCTACCCACCAGCAAGAATTCTGGCTCTCATAGATCTGTTATTTTTTTTAAGAAGCCTCCTACTCTGCATTCATTACATGTATTTATTGCACTTGTTTGAACTCATTTCCTGTATAAAAGACACCTGTCCACACACTCAGTCAATCACACTGAACCACTTCACAATGGCCAAGACCAAAGAGCTGTTTAATAACACCAAATACTAAATTGTAGACCTTCACAAAGCTGGGATGGGCTACAGGAAAATAGGCAGGCAGCTTGGTGAGAAGGCAACAACTGTCTTACAAGTACCCTCTGAATTGGAAAGACCTTGCAGATTAAACACATGATTCAATAAATACCAAGAGGAGTGTCACGGTCGTCTCTCTGCTTTGTGAGATTAGTGACAGGTTCTGGGTCTGAATCTCACTTTTCCTGGTGAGACTCTGTTATTTAAATGTAGTTTTCTTTCCTTTGGGAAAGAGAGGGTTAAACTCAGTTTGCTTTCCAGCAGCGTCAGACTCCTGATCAGGTGTTTCTGGTTTGGACCACTCCCAGATTCTTTATATACCAAGAGGGGGCTTGGTATTCTTGATTCATTCGGATTCTGGTCTTGGAGGAAGAAGGAGCTGCTGAAACCCTCTCTTGGAGTTGCTGGTGTGGTTGTAGTCTTGGTTCTGACTGCATCAGTCTGTTGTGGTGTTTTCCCCATCTGTCTTCATTTCCCGGTGTGTTGTTTCAATGCAGCTGTGAGGCTAGTGTCTGTAACCTGCCCACTCCCTAGCCATGGACTATTGTAGGGTCATCTCAGGGCTTCAGGTTCCGGCTCGGCGACAGGTGAGGAATCTGTATAGGGACTGGCTAGGAGTGCAGGGTACAGCGGCAGGTAAGTGAGGAGGTGGCCATCTTCTCTCTCACTACGGCCCACCGTTGTTTAAGTGTCCCCGGTGTACCCCTTGTTTGTCGTGGTTTTACCCCTGCTCTGTTGTGTATTTGGCCTCACGCTGGACCTCCCCTAGGACAAGGAGTGAGGGACCTGCTATCAAGCTTACAATTTATGGTATTGTTTGGTCATGTTCTATCTAAAATGTAAAGTTCTGCAAAATATATTTGCACCATATTGATAATTATAATAATATTACATTTATAGTATCCTACCTTCTAACACTATATATTTTATAATTTTATCTTTCTGTCAAGTATTTTATATTTTTATTTCCTCCATTTTTCTTCTAACTTTTCTACTGAAGGAACCGCGGAGCCTTGTGAGGTCCGAACTTTCCTGCAGAGGGCAGCATTTCAAGTGTGGTTGGATAAACAATCAAATTTAGTAGAGATTTTTGGGTGCTGCACTGAAACAAAGCCATTTTGTATGGTGTTGGAGTGCGTGGAGCCGGGGTCACTCCTACAGTTTCTCTGGGATTGTCGCAGAGTAAGTATAAGTAAAATGTGCCAGAAACTCCTATTATCCATAGCAGTTTCATTTAACACATCCATGTGAGTGCTGCTTCAGTATGAATATTATGTATATAAATTTCAAATCTGACTATATAATGTTGTTTACTGGAAGAAAAGAAAAAAATCTGAAGCATGACCGCCTGATTAATAAAAACAGATCTTTATTAGAAATAGATTAAAACGATTATGGATCCATGATTACACTTGACGCGTTTCTGGCAGCCAATTGCCCTGAGTCACAGTATAGTCACTATGAATTAGGGCACTTGGTTGCAGAAACGCGTCAAATTTAACCATAAATCCATTTTAATCAGGTGGTCGTGCTTTAGATCATTTCTTTTCTTCAATTGGACTGTTGCACTCATCAGTTTCTCACTGCACCCAGTTAGCAGCAAATGTATAATTATACTATATATACTGACGTGGTAAGCTTCTCAATTTTTGTAATGTTGTTTACTGTTAAGTTTAAAAAGGATTTGTCACAATTGCTTTCACAATACAAACTGCATACATTATTATATAAATCTCTTAGGGGTACTTTGCACACTACGACATCACAAGCTGATGCTTGCGATGCTGAGCGCGATAGTCCCCGCCCCCGTCGCAGCTGTGATATCTTGTGATTGCTGCTGTAGCGAACATTATCGCTACGGCAGCTTCACATGCACTCACCTGCCCTGCGACGTCGCTCTGGCCGGCGACCCGCCTCCTTCCTAAGGGGACGGGTCGTGCAGCGTCACATGGCAGGCGACCAATAGAAGCGGAGGGGCGGAGATGATCCTGCCCACCTCTGTCCTTCCGCA
Organism: Anomaloglossus baeobatrachus; assembly: GCF_048569485.1. Lineage (NCBI taxonomy): Eukaryota > Metazoa > Chordata > Amphibia > Anura > Aromobatidae > Anomaloglossus > Anomaloglossus baeobatrachus. Next base: position 83,328,352 of record NC_134357.1, on the reverse strand, counting down.
TAGCCGGCGTGAGCCGCGGTGACTCAGGTAAGAGATGTTCCTCGCTCCTGCAGCTTCTCACACAGCGATGTGTACTGCCGCAGGGGAACGAGGAGCAACATCATACCGTCGCTGCAGCTACATTATAGAAATGTCGGACACTACACCGATGATACTATTACGACGCTTTTGCGCTCATTAATCGTATCATAAAGGATTTACACACTACGATATCGACAGCGACGCCGGATGTGCGTCACTTTCAATTTGACCCCACCCATATCGCAGCTGCGATGTCGTAGTGTGCAAAGCCCCCCTTAGACCTGATGGTTTAATTACTGTGGAACTTTGTGTCAGAATAATAACTCACAATCTTCCCATCTAGTCTGACTGACAACTCCTCAGTGTCCCTCCTCCCTGCTTCTGCTGACATCTTGTACTGCTCAATACAGTCTGCAGCTGTCAGTCAGGCTGGATGGATAAAGACTGAATACATTTGGAATTAAGTGCTCTCACTTTAACCCCTTCACGACCGGCCGATTTTTCGCTTTCCGTTTTTTTTTTTCGCCATTCTTTTTCTGAGAGACGTAACTTTTTTATTTTTCAGTCAATATGGTCATGTGAGGGCTCATTTTTTGCGGAACGAGCTGTACTTTTAAATGAAACCATCAGTTTTACCATATTGTGTACTAGAAAATGGCAAAAAAATTCCAAATGCTGAAAAATTGCAAAAAAAGTGCGATAGCACTATGGTTTTTGAGATATTTTATTCACTGTGTTCACTATATGGTAAAACTGATGTGTGGGTGTGATGCCTCAGGTCAGTGCGAGTTCGTAGACACCAAACATGTATAGGTTTACTTTTATATAAGGGGTTAAAAAAAAATCGGAAGTTTGTCCGAAAAAAGTGGCGCACGTTTTACGCCATATTCCGTGACCCGTAGCATTCTCATTTTTCGGGATCTTAGGCTCAATGACGGCTTATTTTTTGCATCTCGAGCTGACGTTTTTAACGGTACCATTTTTGCGCAGATGCTACGTTTTGATCGCCTCTTATTGCATTTTGCGCAAAAGTTGTGGCGACAAAAAAACGTCGTTTTGGCGTTTGGAATTTTTTTGCCGCTACGCCGTTTACTGATCAGATTAATTGATCTTATATTTTGATAGATCGGGCGTTTCTGAACGCGGCGATACCAAATGTGTGTATATTTTTTATTTTTTTAACCCTTTAATTTTCAATGGGGCGAATGGGGGGTGATTTGAACTTTTAGGTTTTTTTGTTTTTTTTTAATTTTTAAAACTTATTTTTTAACTTTTTTTTTTATTTTACTAGTCCCCCTAGGGGGCTATTGCGATCAGCATTCCGATCGCTCTGCAGTATCTGCTGATCACAGCTGGAAGGCTGTAAACAGCAGATACGCTGTCTTTCTCTTTTGCTGTGCCCCGGGCACAGCGAAAGTGAAACCAAGTCAGGTGTAGTACAGGAGTCATCACATGACCCTGTGCTACCATGACAACTATCGGGAGTCACGTGATTGCGTCACGTGACTTCCGGTATCGGGCGGTAAGGTAAATATTACCGCAATCGCGCTTATGTATTGACAGCGCCATATAAGGGGTTAATCGGCACGAGCAGCTAACGATTCTGCTCGTGCCTAGCAGGCACACATCTCAGCTGTGAAAATCAGCTGAGATGTGTGCCGATCGCGGCATGCTGCCGCCGGAGGACCGCGGGCAGTAACATTATGTCATTTAGGACGTAATTTTACGGCCCGCGGTCGTTAAGGGGTTAATGCTGGACTCATAAAATTTTTCATAGTAATATCAGGATTATACAATTATTCTGACTTGGATTTACAAAGTAAGTACGCTAGACTCATCAGGTCTAAGGCCTCTTTCACACATCAGTTACATAGTTACATAATTACTTAGGTTGAAAAAAGACCTAGGTCCATCTAGTTCAACCTTCCTCCACGAATTCTACATTTTGTCCCTAAGTCATTTATAACCAACAATGTTGTGTGTAGTGAGGAAATCATCCAGCCCTTTTTTAAAAGCTGTTATAGTATCTGCCATTACTACCTATTGTGGTAGGGCATTCCACAGTCTGACTGCTCTAACTGTAAAGAACCCTTTCCTATTTAGCTGTCGGAATCACCTTTCTTCCACTCGCAGTGAGTGCCCCCTGGTCCTTAGTATTGTTTTTGGAAGAAATAAGTCATGTGCCAGTCCTTTATATTGACCACACACGTATTTATACATATAAATGAGATCTCCTCTGAGACGTCTTTTTTCTAAGCTAAACAAATCTAACTTTTTCAACCTGTCATCATATGGGAGGCCTCCATTGTGGTAAAACTGATGCGACGGATCCTGTAAAAAAACAGATCCATCGTACCATTTTTTCCTGACCAGCAGTGATTTTACAACACTTCTGGCCATGCTCGGTTATAAAAAAAACAGAATCCAACGACGGATCCGTCATTTGGCGGATGATGACGGATCCTGTGCCCATAGGCTTCCATTACAACAAACGACAGATACTGACGGATCCATTGCTGTCTGCTTTTTCAACGCACATAAAAAACGTTACTATGGACGTTGTCACATTTGTCGACGGATCCATCGTACGATGTATGTAACATGAGGCCATCCGTCATAATCCTGTCGTTAATACAAGTTAATGAGAAAAAAACGGATCCAGCACTGATTGTGATTGATGGTAAAAAACGGATGTGTGAAAGGGGCCTAAGAGATCTATTTAAAGGGAAACTGTCAGGTCCCCAGTGCATTCATAACCACTGGCAGTTCTGGGTGCACATCTTTAAACCCTGCCTAACAGCCCCAGCATATAGTAGCATAGGTAAAGGGATCTTTAGAAAAAGTATTTCTAAAGATCGTTTATGAGATGGTAATTTGGGCAATGACTAAGTCGCAGGGGCATTAGTTCCCTGGCTAGTAGGCCCACTTAGTATGTTATCACGCCCTTGTGGGCATAATAACCTGCTTTACAATGCCCAGCATCATGGCAGCGTGATGCAAACTGCGCATGCGTGCGGCTTTGTACCCGTCAGCATTGAGCATCTTTGGCGCTGGGTGTATGCGTCCCGGCTTCAAAGACGCTCACTGCCCGGAAGTCACATGAACTTCCGGTCATGTACACTACTCAGAAGCTGGATGTATGAGTCCCTGCATCAGAATTGAGTAGGGTCCCTGCATCAGAATGGAGTAGGGTGCATGACCGGAAGTGCAGGCGACTTCTGATCATGGGCAGTGAATGTCTTTGAAGTCGGATACCATATACACCCGGTGTCAAAGAAGCTCAATGCTGACGGGTACAAAACCGTGCACATGCTTGGCTTTGTATCACGATGCTAGGATTCTGGGCAGTGTAAAGCAAGGGCATGCTAAGATACTAAGCGGGCCGACTAGCCAAGAGAACTAACGCCTTTGTGACTAGTCACTGCCCTCATTAGCATCTCATACTTATTCTAAAGATCTCTTTATCTATGCTACTAGATACAGGGACGGTTAGGCAGGGATTATAGATATGCACCCAGAACTAATTTAATAATCGATGCAGTTTTTATTGGGAAATTTAGTGACAGATCCACTTTAATTTAATAACTCTAGATACAGAGCAATGTTTCTATGTTCCCTCTAAGATTATTAAATAACTTTCATGGAGTAAAAAACCTTAAGGTGCAGTCAGATGGCCTTAAAAATTGAAGCAAGACGAACCTAAGCGTGACAGGTGCGTGGAAATACATGAAGCTGTCAAGCTCGGATAGGGAGGGCCACCGGCCAACCGGTGCACTGCGTTCTGATATCTCTCCCATTTATAGGGTCGTCTGACTGCGCCCGAAACATTTGTGGAGACACTCAAGCCATTCTGTAAATGTCTGTATTATTCAATTTCTGTAATAAAGAAGAGAATATATTGCTATTTATTCAGGTGCCAGGTTTGCCAACCGTTCTTAGTTTAATAGATTTTATAAACACTATAAAGCCATTTAACAATAAGGACGAAGTTAATGTAGAATCCATGTAGTCTAAGTAAATATACCGTAGCTGTGTTTTACATAGGAATAAAAAGGATTAAAGTTTTCGTTATAATCACAGATCCTTGTACCACACCTCATGAAGTGTTACAAAACCTGTATTTTGTGTGTGATCATTGTATGTGATCAGATATAAAACAACATATGGTCAGGCCATTCTTCACACAAGGTTTATTTTATCAGTTTAAAAAAAAGTCAGGTAAACTATTTACAGCTCTGATCAGTCACAGGACAGAATCGGCATATACAAGTGCATCTCAATAAATTAGAATATCATCAAAAAGTTATTTTATTTCAGTAATTCGATACAGAAAGGTAAACGCATATATTATATAGAGTCATTAAACACAGAGAGATCGATTTCTACATATTATATAGAGTCATTACACACAGAGTGATCTATTCCTATATATTATATAGACTCATTACACACAGAGTGATGTATTTCTATATATTAGGCCCCCTTCACACGCACGTGCCTCCGGTACATGCTAGGTCTGTTCCCGCATGTACCGGAGACACGGGCACACGTATACTCATTAAAATCAATGTATTTATGTGCACGCACGTGTTCAGTCATTGGCCCGTGCCTCCGTGTGGAGCAGACGTGGGCCTGTGTGCTCCATACGGCGGCATGTCCGTTTTTCTCCGGCAGTACGGGTGTCATGTGGCCCGCACCCGTACCACACGGATGTAGTGTGGATGCAGTCCCACGTGACATGTGCCGAAGAAACACACGTGTCATTGTAAAAATAAAAAAAACACATACTCCTCTCCACCAGCCCTGCAGTCTCTGCCACGGCCGTCATCTGCATCCGACCCCCAGTGAATTTGAACAACGCATCTTCTTAACTGGGGGCCGTAAGCAGCGTCAGCGGGGCGTGGCCTGTGCCAGACACTGTCATTCAGCACCACCGACAGCTCCGGAATAATCAGGTAAGGTGGGACTTTCCGTTCTCCGTGTGTTATTATGTATAACACACGGAGAACACGCATGTGCCACAAACACGGCACACGGGGAGCAAACCACCCCTTTAATACGTCCATGACAAAACGGTTCGTTTTTTTCAGGGGGCCTTATATAGTCATTACACACAGAGTGATCTATTTCAAGAGTTTATTTCTGTTAATGTTGATGATTATGGCTTACAGCCGATAAACCCCAAAAGTCATTATCTCAGAAAAATAGAATATCATATAAGACCAAATGAAAAAATGATTTTAAACTCAGAAATGTTGACGCCTACTGATAAGTCTGTACAGTAAATGCCTCAATACTTGGTCAGGGCTCCTTTTGCATGAATTACTTTATCAATGCGGCGTGGCATGAAGGGGATCAGCCTGTGGCACTGCTGAGGTGTTATGGAAGCCCAGGTTGCTTTGATAGCAGCCTTCAGCTCGTCTGCATTGTTAGGTCTGGTGTCTCCCATTTTTATCTTGACAATACCCCATAGATTCTACCCCATAGATTCTCTATGGGGTTTAGGTCAGGTGAGTTTTCTGGCCAATCAAGCACAGTGATACTGTGGTTACTAAACCAGGTATTGGTACTTTTGGCAGTGTGGACAGGTGCCAAGTCGTGCTGGAAAATTAAATTTCCATCTCCAAAAAGCTTGTCGGCAGAGGGAAGCATGAAGTGCTCTAAAATTTCCCAGTAGACGGCTGCGCTGACTTTGGTCTTGATAAAACACAGTGGCCCTACACCAGCAGATGACATAGCTCCCCAAACCATCACTGATTGTGGAAACTTCACACTAGACCTCAAGCAGCTTGGATTGTGGCCACTCCACTCTTCCTCCAGACTCTGGGACCGTGATTTCCAAATGAAATGCAAAATTTACCTTCATCTGAAAACAACACCTTGGATCATTGAGAAACAGTCCAGTTCTTGTTCTTTTTGGCCCAGGTAAGACACTTCTGGCATTGCCTATTGTTCATGAGTGGCGTGACACAAGGAATGCAACAGTTGTAGCCCATGTCCTGGATATGTCTATGTGTGGTGGCTCTTGAAGCACTGATTCCAGAAGTAGTCCACTCCTTATGAATCTCCCCTAAATTTTGGAATGGCCTTTTCTTAACAATCCTATCAAGGCTGCGGTTATCCCGGTTGCTTGTGCACCTTTTTCTATCACAGTTTTTCCTTCCACTGAACTCTCCATTAAGATGCTTGGATACAGCACTCTGTGAACAGCCAGCTGTGGAGACATGGGAGTCAGTGGGTGATCTCGTCCACTGACACGGCCGCCTTTAGAAAGACAGCATGGCCCAGAGTTCATCCCAACTGAACGCCCGACCTCCTTAACCGTGGGCGGAACACTACTTAGACAACACAGGGTGAGGGAATCACAATATTAAGACTTTAATGGATCTCCAAACAATTAACGGCACATAGCACATAACCAGCAAAACCACAGAATGTAACCGGCAACAGTTTCTCACCCTTCCACTGGCTCAGCAGGGATTCGAATGTCCGTGCCTCAGAGCTTCCAAGCCTACTTACTCCAAACCAGTAGCACCCCGCTTTCGGCGGGCACCCACCGAGAATGGAATAACGCTAGAATTAGGAATCTGTCTGAGGACCGCAAAGCCTGTAGTCAGGTGACTGGATTGTCCCAAGCTGGATTCCTTCCTTAGGTAGTACTTGATAGCTCAGCCAAATCCTTGCATTCGATGCTGAAGTCCATGTAGTATTATAATCCAGGTTTGGTTATGGCTTGCCAATCGGATCCGCAGGTCCTAGATTGGTAGTATGTAGCAAGAGTCTCCTGGGCAATGGACAGTCCTCCTTCTTATACCCCTGAGCTCTCCATTCAGACATTGGGGTATTCATGATTGGTGGATAAGACTGGGCTCTTATTGGCTAGATTTCAAGCCAAATACAAAATATCCTTAGTAGTAATGTTAGCATGGCAGAGACAAGGGAGGGACAGCTAAGTTATATAGCAATACAATGGGAGATTTGCATAATTCATTTGTCTGGGTTTCTGTCCTTCTCTGGCCAAGGCAATTACATGAGTCAACAATAACATTAACACTAGACTCCTAAAAGTCCAGTCACACTAAGCAACTTACCAGCGATCCCAACAACGATAGGGATCGCTGGTAAGTTGCTAGGAGGTTGCTGGTGAGATGTCACACTGCAACGCTCCAGCGATCCCACCAGCAACCTGACCTGGCAGGGATCGCTGGAGCGTGGCTACACGAGTTGCTGGTGAGCTCACCAGCAACCAGTGACCAGCCCCCAGCGCCGCGTGGAAGATGCTGCGCTTGGTAACTAAGGTAAATATCGGGTAACCAACCCGATATTTACCTTGGTTACCAGCGCACGCAGCTACACGTGCAGAGAGCAGGGAGCAGCGCACACTGAGCGCTGGCTCCCTGCTCTCCTAGTTACAGCACACATCGGGTTAATTACCCGATGTGTGCTGCAGCTACATGTGCACAGAGCAGGGAGCAGCGCACAATGCTTAGCGCTGGCTCCCTGCTCTCCTAGCTACAGCACACATCGGGTTAATTAACCCGATGTGTCCTACAGCTACATGTGCACAGAGCAGGAGCCGGCACTGACAGTGAGAGCGGCGGAGGCTGGTAACGAAGGTAAATATCGGGTAACCAAGGACAGGGCTTCTTGGTTACCCGATGTTTACTGTGGTTACCAGCCTCCGCAGAAGCCAGCTCCTGCTGCCTGCACATTTAGTTGTTGCTGTCTCGCTGTCACACACAGCGATCTGTGCTTCACAGCGGGACAGCAACAACTAAAAAATGGCCCAGGACATTCAGCAACAACCAACGACATCACAGCAGGGGCCAGGTTGTTGCTGGATGTCACACACAGCAACATCACTAGCAACGTCACAAAAGTTGTTCGTTAGCAGCGATGTTGCTAGCGATGTTGCTTAGTGTGACGGGGCCTTTAGAGTCTTGTAGAAACAATGAGAGGCTTATTCCCCTTTAATAAACAAGATATCATCATGTCTGGCTGAATTTTAATAAAATTAATCCATGCTAGGCACTGACAGAGTCCATGTCGTCACACCAGCTTCTTTAGCAATGACCTTTTGTGGCTTACCCTTCATGAGGGGTGTGTCAATGACTGCCTTCTAGACATCTGTCACGTCAGCAGTCTTCCCCATGATTGGGTTGCCTAATGAACCAGACTAAGGGACCATTTTAAATGCTTAGGAAGCCTTTGCAGGTGTTTTGTGGTAATTATTCTAATTTTCTGAGATAATGACTTTTGGGTTTTCCTTTACTGTAAGCCATAATCATCAACATTAACGGAAATAAAAACTTGGAACAGATTACTCTGTAATGACTCTATATAAGATATGCGTTTCCCTTTTAGTATTGAATTACTGAAATAAATTAACTTTTTGATGATATTCTAATTAATTGAGATGCACTTGTATATCAATTTAAAAAAGTCAGGTAAACTATTTACACCCCTAATCAGTCACAGAACAGAATCAGCGTATGTCTCCCCTGCAGTAAAACCCTTGCAGAAGTCTTCAATGTGCAAAGATAGATGAGTAGAATAACCGGATGACAAGGAAACTAGTGGGAAATACCCTTGTATATGCAGATCACAAGGTTGTACAGAATGTATTACTTGTTATGCTTCTCTCCAGTAGAAAAAAAATAATGTTTAGGGACGTCATTTCCTAATAATTTCAGTAAACATAATTTAATTAACAGGATTTTGTGCCAATGGATGGAATAATTTACGACATCACCGAGTGCCAAGTTTACACAATAGCACTACAGATCCTGACAGCTCTGGTATGTTTGAGATATTATTAAATGTCCTCCTTTAGGTGTTTGTATGACATATTTTAAATTATCCACCATCAATTCAGCCTCTGTTCACACTGGCAAGTTAGGCTATGCCTCAGGACCCTCATGTAAAAAACCCTAATGTCAGTGTCACCCAAGACTAAACTTGATAACTTTCATATGCCCCTATGTCTCCATAGCACCTTATTATGAACCTCCCATTGCCACATGATGGCACCATCTCTATATCGCTAACTTAAATGGCTCAAGAAAACATCTACTGTCCATATGCCCAGTCCCTCTGGAGGGTCACTGGCTCATATTCAGCTTGTATGGATCAGTGTGGAGAACCAATAAGAAAGGAACCACTAAAGAAGAGCATTTTCCACACTTGCAGACCCAGTCTGTCCATGTATGACATGGTTACATGTCAGGTTGTATCTCGATGATCTCTTAAAGGGAATCTATCAGTAGATTTTGATATCTCATCTGACAGCAACATAATGTTGATCCTCAATCCAACGGTGTATCACATAGATTTCTGGCGTAAGACATTGCGTCACAATACAAGAATTGAATTTTAAGCATGTAACTGTCCTGCCCACACAAGGCTCTGTATAGAGATTGTACTTTGACTGTGAGGTGTCAGAGGAGGGAGTGTGTTGGACTGCCATGCATGTGTGTTTCTAGTGCTGCAGTGTTAATCACAGGATAATAAACCCTTTAGTTTACGTAAACAATTGCTCACACATTGATAAGAGAAACACAGTTGCTTTTTGTTTTTTAACTCTTACAGCATGCTGTCCTCAGCTTACATAGCAAAAACATGCTGAAAGATTCCCTCTAAGGCCAGATTTCAGCTGGACCGGTCGATCATCTGATGGGTATGGGGGATTTCTAATTCACCACCGTCAGATGATATTTGGAGAGAAAAATATTGAGCAGTTGAAATTTGAATGGCCAATCATTTTGTTTTTAGCGGAGGTTAGACTCCTCTGACAGCAGCTGTCTCCAATCTCCCCATTGAAAATGTTGAGCTGAGTGCTCATTTGCTTGGGGAAAAGCAGAGAGATGTTGCCAGCGGAACAAACTGTCTGTTATCTCATGTGTGTCCAGCTTTAGTGTCAGACTGTACATAAAGGCTCAATTTTCAGGATACTCTACAGGTCTCATGACATATTAGATTACTACTGAACAACATACATAAGCTGATTAGTTAGAGTTTGTTCACTTCTTTTACATTGATAGCCTACGTGCAGTACGCAGCCGTGGCCGCTATCAGAAGACACATCAGCTCCAGAACTGAGCATTTCCAGCCACCTGCAGCCACCACCGTAGCTGCACAGTGAACTGATGATCGGCGAGGCTGCAGGGTGTTGGACCCCGGCCTATTAGACATTAATGACCTACCCTAAGGGGTACTTTGCACGCTGCGACATCGCTAGCCGATGGTAGTGATGCCGAGCGCGATAGTACCCGCCCCCGTCGCACATGCGATATCTCGTGATAGCTGCCATAGCGAACATTATCGCTACGGCAGCTTCACACGCACTTACCTGCCCTGCGTCGTCGCTCTGGCCGGCATTCAGCCTCCTTCCTAAGGGGGCGGGTCGTGCGGCGTCACAGCGACATCACACGACAGGCGGCCAATAGAAGCGGAGGGGCGGAGATGAGCGTGACGTAAACATCCCGCCCACCTCCTTTCTTCCGCATAGCCGGTGCAGGCAGGTAAGGAGAAGTTCCTCGCTCCTGCGGCTTCATACACAGCGATGTGTGCTGCCGCAGGAACGAGGAACAACATCGTACCTGTTGCTGCAGCGAAATTATGGAAATGACCGACACTACACAGATCACCGATTTACGACGCTTTTGCGATCGTTTATCGGTGCATCTAGGCTTTACACGTTGCGACGTCGTTACTGGAGCCGGATGTGCGGCACTTTCGATTTGACCCCGACGTCATCGCAGTAGCGATGTCGCAACGTGCAAAGTACCCCTAAGGATAGAGCATCAATGTAAAACTAGTGGATAACCTCTTTAATATTGCAGTCCTTGTAATTACTGAAAATATAACTACAAAGAATCTTAGTTTTCAAATAGTGATTGAAACATTTCATTTCTAGTTTCTAGTGACTAGAAGGTCTCTAAAGATGGCCAATCTTCGTGTGATCATGGCTTTATGACAAAATAGTTCCCAATTTTATTTAAAAAAGGTTCAGTCTTTTTCCCTTTGTTATAGAAGCCACGCTTTATGGATGCCTTAATGCCACTAATCGCTGTTGCCTTCTGACACAGGAATTCCTACATGAGCGGAACCTGGTGCATGGAGATGTTGCAGCCCGAAATGTTCTCATCCAGCGGGATTTCACCATAAAACTGACTGGACTGGGGGGAGCTTGTGATATGTATTCAAGAGGGAGTTTTCCTGCTCGACGCCCTGCACCATTGAAATGGATGTCTCCGGAACGTCTCCTTCACTTGTCTATTACAGAGAAATCTGATGTGTAAGTTCACCTCAATGTGTCTTACTCTGTGCACCTCATGCATATGATCGCAATCAACATATCGCTCCAAGTCCAGCTTCAGAAACCCTTTGTGATCGTACAATATTGTTAGGGAACCTGTAGGTCACCAAACAATTACATTCTACTCTTAATTAATAGGCGAGCATATTTTAACACATAGATCTATTTCTGCCATAGCAAGAGCTGCATTTTCTTGGTGTCTCCCGATTCTGGCTAAGAGCTACTGTACATTGTCCTGACTGGGGAGTACTTTGTATTGTCTATTTTCTGTAGTAGGACAGAAGGATACAAGATGCTTTCATGAAATAACTCTTTTTAGTTTATGCCAATTTGATACCCAGCCATGATAAAACTGACAGCTGGGAGCTGGTATTCTTAGGCTGGAGAGACCCATGATTATTGGGCCCCCCCAGCCTAAAAATAGCAGCCTATGCTAAAATTAGATATACATATAACTCACTGATTGATATTGAAGACTGCTATTCAAATGATAATTTTATCACATGGCCAGAATATCCATTACATAAAAGTTTCAGCATGCACTCATCTCTTCCATATATCAGATGTGACTCCCCTATCAAGTATATGGGTGCGGAAACAAAATCGGATCCCATTTGCAATGTACATTGCAATTATTAACTTAGGAAACTGCATTTGGTCCTATAAATGTTATTTACCTCTGATATAAAATAAATTAAAAACAAATTCCATACAAATGCAAAAAATAGAAAACGGATCCGTTAATGGATTGCTATTTAGCCATCCGTTTTTCTTTCATTTGTAAATCCGTTTTTTCCTTACTGAATCAGGTTCAAATGGAAGATAAATAACAATCCGTTAACGGATCTGTTTTCCATAGACTCCAATGTTAAAAAATCAGATCTTGCAAAAATCAATTTTTCCAAAACAAAAAAGAAAGTTGTTTTGCACAACATTTTTGCCAATGGATTTTTTCAGGATCCGTTCTAACGGATGATTACTGGACATGTGATCTTAGCCTTAATGATGCACCACAAGCAGACAGTTTTGTTAAATAAATATCATCTCATGCCAGATTGCAACATACTGCAAATCAACACAATATTGAACTGCAAAGTCTTAGATTTTCATAGATGTTGCACATGAACTGTTGCACAACACAAGCACAATATTTTAGGTCCACTAACTGGTGGAACTAAAATATTTACGAAGCGATGGTCATTTAGTCGCTTGTTTGTAGACAGACTGTGGTATACATTGTGCAATGAAAGATCTATCACTCACATTCTTCCATTGTTCTCGGCAGCGCGACTTGTGTTTACAAAGACAAAGCGCTGTTGACAGCGATGATTTTTAGAGCAAAACAGAAGATCGTTTCACCTGATGAACGAGCATTTTGGCTGTTAATCAGGTGATCGACAGCCTATTTTCACTGAAAGATTCTCGCAAACAAGGACATGGAAGACTCGTTCATAATAGTCTTTCAGTTTAAATGCACATTTAAAGGGAACCTGTCACCAGATTTGGCGACTATAAGCTGCAGCCAGCAACATGGAGCTCTTATATACAGCATTCTAGAATACTGTATATAAGAGACCAGGCCGCTCTGTAGAACATAAAAAACACTTTTATAATATTCACCTAGGGGGCAGTCCGTTCCGATGGGTGTTACTGCTCTCCAATCTGGCGAGTCCTTTCTCCGGTCCGGTGCCTCCTCTCAGCTGTGACCTCCATCCTCCTTCTATCCAGCCCACTGTGGATGACTTGTCTACGTCATTCACACGGGTCAACATTGCGGTCCTGGCCAGGCGCACTTTGATTTGCCCAGGTAAGGGTAGATCAAAGTACTGTAATGTGTAGGTGCGAGGAAAGGTGAAAGACCGCCCACGCATGCGCACTACAGGGCAGATCAAAGTGCGCCTGCGCAGGACCTCAATGCCGGCCAGAGTGCTTGATGTAGATGCGTCATCCATACAGGGCTGGGAAGAAGGAGGACAGAGATCGCAGCAGAGAGGAGGTGCCGGACCGCAGAGAGGAGGTGTCAGACCGGAGAGCAGCTACACCCATCGTACCGCCCCGCCCCCTACGTAAGTATTATAAAAGTGTTTTTTACATTATACAGCAGCCTGGGCTCTTATATACAGTATTCTGGAATGTTGTATATAAGAGCTCACCGGTGGTGGCCGCAGCTTATAGGGGACAAATCTGGTGACAGGTTCCCTTTAAGGATATATCTTTACCAGGAAGAAGAATGATGATCTTCTCCATTGATAACATTGTCTACAGTGTTAGCACCATGACTAATATGAATAACACCTGTTACTTCCTTGTATGCTCAGCTACCGTGCAAATTATAGTAATAAATTAGTAAATCCTTGGCTGTTTTCATCAACAAAGTCCTGGAGGCAGTTGGACTGATTTTACCCACAACTAAATTGTATAAATATGTCAGCGGGGTAAACAATAATTGTGAAATTCTTTAAGGGTTCTAAAGTTATTTCTTATCCACAGGACAGGTAATATAACATGTAGATTAGTGGAGGTTTGAATAGTGATCCCAGGAATGAGACCCTGAAATGCCCCTTTGGAAGGGAGTGGTGGTTGCGTATGTTCATTTTGTATGTGATCGTCAGAGATAGCGGAGTACAGCGAGGGTCGGGATGAAGGATGGGCAAAGGCAGGCGACCCCTTAGGGCACAACCTCAGATCACCGGGGGGGGGGCACAAAATAAAATAAATAAAATAACAGGAACATTATTACTGTTGCTGCTTTGCCTTGTCGTGGACATGGTTTGGTACTAGACAAATTCACAGCGCTCACTGATACTGATCTGTTTCTTGCACATTAAAGAGGTGGTCCACTACAAAGCATAGTGTCCACATTGGTGTAAAGCTGAAACAAAGGGCTTTTTCTAAATATCTTCAGTTGTCAATTCTGCCTGTGAGCGGCACTATCACATCACATGACCCCCGACTGCAGTGACCTCTGATGTCCGGTGATGTCACGTCAACTTCAGGAACTGGAAGGGGACCCAACATCACCGAGGCCGAACTCAGTCTCCCTGAGTGATTATGCTGTGGACGGAGTTTCATTGCACATCACAGCCCATCAGCACTCCTGCTTGCGGCGCTCTGCCGTGAAGGAGAGAACGCGCGAGATGCTGGGCTGTGTTGCGTGGTGAAAATCCGCCCACAGCCCAGTCACTCAGTCACCCAAGTCAACTTCCAATTCCAGAAGTTTAAGTGACATCATCGGACATCAGAGGTCACTGCAGCCCGGGTCACGTGATGGGAAGTGAGCGGACAGCAATAGCGCTGCTGACAGGCAAAACTGATAACAGAAGATATTTAGAAAAAGCCTTCTGTATCAGATTTACACCAATGTGGCCACTGTACCACCTATATAAAATAATTTCACCACAATTTTATTTTGCGACGACAGCAGCATTGAGTTGAGAAATTTGCATAAAAAATGGTGATATTTTGCAGCAGTTTCAGAAACTCCCAGCAAATAAAGGTCCAGTCACACTAAGCAACTTACCAGCGATCCCAACAACGATAGGGATCGCTGGTAAGTTGCTAGGAGGTTGCTGGTGAGATGTCACACTGCGACGCTCCAGCGATCCCACCAGCAACCTGACCTGGCAGGGATCGCTGGAGCGTGGCTACACGAGTTGCTGGTGAGCTCACCAGCAACCAGTGACCAGCCCCCAGTCTCCTAGTTACAGCACACATCAGGTTAATTAACCCGATGTGTGCTGCAGCTAAATGTGCACAGAGCAGGGAGCAGCGCACAATGCTTAGCGCTGGCTCCTTGCTCTCCTAGTTACAGCACACATCGGGTTAATTACCTGATGTGTGCTGCAGCTACATGTGCACAGAGCAGGAGCCGGCACTGACAGTGAGAGCGGAGGAGGCTGGTATCAAAGGTAAATATCGGGTAACCAAGGACAGGGCTTCTTGGTTACCCGATGTTTACATTGGTTACCAGCCTCCGCAGAAGCCGGCTCCCTGCTGCCTGCACATTTAGTTGTTGCTGTCTCGCTGTCACACACAGCGATCTGTGCTTCACAGCAGGACAGCAACAACTAAAAAATGGCCCAGGACATTCAGCAACAACCAACGACCTCACAGCAGGGGCCAGGTTGTTGCTGGATGTCACACACAGCAACATCGCTAGCAACGTCACAAAAGTTGTTCGTTACCAGCGATGTTGCTAGCGATGTTGCTTAGTGTGACGGGGCCTTAAGTCTTGTGCCAGCAACAAAGGAACCCGGCCGTAGACTTTGTACTCACTTTACTGATACTGTAAAACCCTACAGATTTCCTTATAACAAATCCACAACATACAGTCCACGGGTGAATGTAAACATCTAAGCAAAATGTTTATTGCAATCGTTAGTGATTATTTTGCGTACTTTCAAATTTTTATATTCACATTGCCACTAAAAACGCCATTCACACTGCACTATTCTGAGATAATAATGTCTTCTAATTTCTTTCAGATGGTCCTTTGGAATTCTGCTGTATGAGATGATCACTTTAGGTAAGGACGGCTCTACTCTTTGAGTCTATTTAACACATCTGAAATTCATGGTCCAAAAAACGGACTGCGATGATTGGAGATTGGACTAGTCTGATGTCCAACTTAATAGAATGTGAAATCAGTCTTAGGCCTTGTGCACACACTGCGGTTCGTGACGTGTTTTTGATGCGTTTTTTTTTTTTCAAAATCTGCATGCCTCTCTTGAAGCCAGCAAAGTCTATGAAATTTCTGAAGTGCTGTGTCAATGTTGTATTTTTTTTTTTCTTGCAGATTTGGTGCAGATTTTGATGCAGAAAAAAAATCTGCAGCATGTTAGTTGTTGGGGCTTTTTTTTTTCCTGCATTTTTTAGCTCTCCCATCATTTTACTTAAAAGGCACGGACCAAAACCGGATGCATTATTTGGTGCATTTTTCTGCCAGAAGGTGAAGATTTGATGCAGAAAATTTCTGCACCAAATCAGCAACGTATGCGCATAGTCTTACTCCATTTCCTTCAAGTTCATAAAAAGCTGAATTCACACGTTTTTTTTCCCCATGAATATAAAAAATGGTCGTATTTTCATAGGTGTTTGATCTGATTTTAATGTTTTTGGTCCATTTGTGCATTTATATCAACCATTTTTCATCTGTTCTTTTTTAACTGAAGGAAGTCTCCCAAATTCCAACTAGCAAACAATGTGAAAATATTTTCCCTGACCCATTAACTTGAATAGGCGAGTTTAGTCTGCAAATCGGACCAAAGCTGAACATGTAAATAGCCCCTATAGATTAAAATGTGTCAGTGAAAAACACTGACATCAAATATATATATAAAAAAAACCTCATAAATGAAAGGTATATTCCTTAATCTAAACAGTAGTTCTTTCTGTTGTAGGTGCGCCACCTTACCCCGAGGTTCCTCCCCCCAGTATCCTGCAGCACTTACAACGTGGGAACATCATGAAGAGACCGCCCAACTGCAAGCAGCATTTGTAAGTAACAAGTTATTATATTATAAGTGCATCTCAATACATTAGAATATCTTCAAAAGGTAATATATTTTAGTAATTCTATACAAAAAGGGAAACACATATGTTATATAGAGTCATTACACGCAGAGTGATCTATTCAAACTGTTTATTTCTGTTAATGTTGATGATTATGGCTTACAGCCAATGAAAACCCAAAAGTCATTATCTCAGAAAACTAGGATAATTACAACAAAACACATGCAAAGGCTTCCTTAGCGTTTAAAATGATCCCTTAGTCTGGTTCAATTGGCTACACAATCATGGGGAAACTGCTGACTTGACAAATATCCAGACGGCAGTCATTGACACACTCCACAAGGAGGGTAAGCAAAAAAAGGTCATTGCTAAAGAAGAGTGCTGTATCCAAGCATATTAATGGAAATTTGAGTGGAAGGAAAAAGTGTGTTAGAAAAAGGTGAACAAGCAACAGAGATAACCACAGCCTTGATAGAATTGATAAGAAAAGGCCATTCAAAAATTTGGGGGAGATTCACAAGGAGTGGACTGCTGCTGGAGTCAGCGCTTCAAGAGCCATCACACACAGACGTATCCAGGACATGGGCTACAACTGTCGCATTCCTTGTGTCAAGCCACTCATGACCAATAGACAACACCAGAAATTTCTTACCTGGGCCAAGGAGAAAAAGAACTGGACTGTTGCTCAGTGGTCCAAGGTGTTTTCAGATGAAAGTAAATTTTGCATTTCATTTGGAAATCACGGTCCCAGAGTCTGGAGGAAGAGTGGAGAGGCCACAACCCAAGCTGCTTGAGGTCTAGTGTGAAGTTTTCACAATCAGTGATGGTTTGGGGAGCCATGTCATCTGCTGGTGTAGAACCACTGTATTTTATCAAGACCAAAGTCAGCGCAGCCGTCTACCAGGAAATTTTAGAGCACTTCATGCTTCCCTCTGCAGACAAGCTTTTTGGCGATATAAATTTAATTTTCCAGTACGACTTGGCACCTGTCCACACTGCCAAAAGTACCAATACCTGGTTTACTAACCACAGTATCACTGTGCTTGATTGGCCAGCAAACTCACCTGACCCAAACCCCATAGAGAATCTATGGGGTATTGTCGAGAGGAAGATGAAAGACACCAGACCCAATAATGCAGACGAGCTGAAGACTGCTATCAAAAGCAACCTGGGCTTCCATAACACCTCAGCAGTGCCACAGGCTGATCGCCTCCATGCCACGCCACATTGATGCAGTAATTCATGCAAAAGGAGCCCTGAACAAGGATTGAGGCATTTACTGTACAGACTTTTCAGTAAGCGCCAACATTTCTGAGTTTAAAATAATTTTTTCAGTTGGTCTTATATGATATTCTAATTTTCTGAGATAATGACTTTTGGGTTTTCAATGGCTGTAAGCCATAATCATCAACATTAACAGAAATAAACTCTTGAAATAGATCACTCTGTGTGTAATGACTCTAAATAATATATACAGTAGGAATAGATCACTCTGTGTGTAATGACTATATACAGTGGCGTAACTAGACACCTGGCGTACGGGATAATGACACTGACACTCGGGGTACAGGATAATGATGCTGACACTTGGCTCTTACCCACAGCACCCAGCTTTCCTATGTTCTGATATCCATCTTGTCCTCGGCACCCAGCTTCCTCATGCTCTGCTATACATCTTTCCCTCAGCACCCAGCTTTCCCATATCAGAGCGTGGGAAAGTGGTGTTACGTCACCGCCAGAGTCTGCTCCAGTGACTTCTGCTCCGATCGCCAGGCGATGCCGTGTTCCTGCCGTGGATGGTGCTGGTGATGGGAGAAGAGTCGATGCCAGAGGCAGCGGTGGGCGCAGGCTCCGATCATCCACTGGGCTGGGTTATCTTGGGATCTGCAGTACCGCTGGCTGACTGTAGGTGGCATGTGTCTTCCAACTGAAGTTGCCAGCGTTCAGCTACAGCCAATGGGAAGACACCGCATCCTTCTTATTCCCCCTCCTGTCACATGACCACTGCCAGAGATAGTTCTGATTTTCCTGGCTCATGTTACGTCCTATTCTGTTTGGTGATTCCTGTGTGTTGACTTCTGCGTGTTTTCTGACTACCCTCCTGCCTACTGTTTTTGCACCTCGCTGCCCGATCCGGATTTGACCTCTGCTACGTTTGCTGACTACGTCATTGCCTGCCGATTCTGTCCCTGTTCCGCAATTCCTGGTTTGACCCTGCCTAACGACTACTCTCCTCAGACTGCAGCCTTCCACAGGTAGTGATCACCAGAGCCCTGTGTAATTCCAAATCCCTGTATAGGGGTTAAAGGGTTTCAGGGTTCTGGGGGTCCTGTTTGGTGAGTGGCTTCCCTCTAGCCTCCCCTTTACAGCCCATCTGAGTCTGTGGATCCAGGCAGGCGTTACAGCTGGGTGCTGAGGGAAAGAGCCTTTTTCCCTCAGAACAAAACGTTCCCATCCCCTGATTGTATCTTTGTCCCCCCTTGTATATAGTTCTCCAAATACAATAATGGCCCCAACATTGACTTCCAAATAGTATAAAGGGTCCCACATAACCCTTCATATATTAGAATACACTTCCATAGTCCTCCATGTATTATAATGCATTTCCCATAGTTCTCCATGCATTATAATTCACACCATAGTACTCAATATATAATACTGCACCACATAGTCCTCCATATATTATAATGCACCCCCATAGTCCTCCATGTATAAAGTAGCCCTTCAATTATTATCATGAATTTCTCATAGTTCTCCATGTATTATAATTCACCCCATAGTTCTCCAAATATTATACTGCACCACATAGTCCTCCATATATTATAATGCACCCCCATAATCCTCCATGAATAAAATAGCCCTCCAATTATTAATGAATTTCTCATAGTTCTCCATATATTATAATTCACCCCATAGTACACCATATATTATACTGCACCACATAGTCCCCAATGTTTTATAATGCACCCCTATAGTCCATGTATAAGGTAGGCTCCATAGTCCTCCATATATTATAATGTAGCCCCCATAGTCCTATATGTATTACTAGAAGGTAGCCCGATTCTACGCATCGGGTATTCTAGAATTTACGTATTGTGTAGTTAATGTATGATTTTTGTTATATATATATATATATATATATATATATATATATATATATATATATATATATATATATATATATATAGATATTGTTGTCTGTAGTTACCAAGTGTTTGTGTAGGCGCTGTACATGTTCTGGGTGTGGCGGGGGGTGAGAGCGGTGTTGTTTGTGTGTTGCGTTGTGTGTCGTTATTTGTGGAGCGCTGTGTGTCTGTATCGTTGTGTATGTGTGTTGCACGGTTTGTGTGGGTGTGGGGTGTGTGTGTGTGTTTTGGGGGAGGTATGTTTTGTGCAATGTGTGTGCTGTGCGGTATGTGCGTATATTTGTGTGTGCCGCGGTGTTTGTGTGTTGGGTGTTTTGTGTGTGCGGCGTTGTCTGTGTGTGTGGGTGTCTGTGTAGGGCAGTGTTTGTGGTTCCCAGTGTGTGTGTGGTGTGTTGTGCAGTGCGTGTGTGGCAGTGTGTGTGTGTGTGTGTGTGTTTTGGGGGGAGGTGTGCACCCCCCATCGTGCTCCATCCCCCATGCTGCGCACCCCCCATCGTGCTCCATCCCCCATGCTGCACACCCCCCATCGTGCTCCATCCCCCATGCTGCGCACCCCCCATCGTGCTCCATCCCCACTCCCCATTGTGCTCCATCCCCCATGCTGCGCATTCCCCATCGTGCTCCATCCCCCATGCTGCGCATTCCCAAACGTGCTCCATCCCCCATGCTGCGCACTCCCCATCGTGCTCCATCCCCCATGCTGCGCACTCCCCATTGTGCTCTATCCCCCATGCTGCGCACCCCCCATCGTGCTCCATCCCCCATGCTGCGCACCCCCCATCGTGCTCCATCCCCCATGCTGCGCACTCCCCATTGTGCTCCATCCCTCATGCTGCGCATTCCCCATCGTGCTCTATCCCCCATGCTGCGCACTCCCAAACGTGCTCCATCACCCATGCTGCGCACTCCCCATCGTGCTCTATCCCCCATGCTGCGCACTCCCAAACGTGCTCCATCACCCATGCTGCGCACTCCCCATCGTGCTCCATCCCCCATGCTGCGCACCCCCCATCGTGCTACATCCCCCATGCTGCACACTCCCAATCGTGCTCCATCCCCATGCTGCGCACCCCCCATCGTGCTCCATCCCCCATGCTGCGCACTCCACATCGTGCTCCATCCCCCATGCTGCGCACTCCCTATCGTGCTCCATCCCTCATGCTGCGCACTCCCCATCGTGCTCCATCCCCCATGCTGCGCACTCCCCATCGTGCTCCATCCCCCATGCTGCTCGAGTATCACCCTGTGATGGGTAATCTGATAAGTGGGGAGAATTTTGCAGTTCTATAGCACAAAATGTTAATATAGCTTCGCTCAGGTCCTGTTCCTTCTTTTATGACTTCTCAGAAGCCGAGCTGGCATCCGGTGCCAAGCTGCATAATGTGGATTGGCCGGCTTCCCTTACTGTGCACCTGTGGGATTAGATGCTTTGCATAAGAAATATGTATTAGTGTAGAGAAAAGGAAATCCCTGTCACCAGCAGCAGCAGCCCACTGTGGGTGATTAATGGGATAAATAATCATTTCACTTTACAGTAAGTCACTTCCACATTATTAAGTTGCCAATGAATATGTGTACAGCTGTCACCAAAGGCTTGTTTCTACGGCATATCTCCCCGAGAACATCATCGAATAAATACGTTTATAGGTAAATGGTCTGAGAGTACAGACCATTTTTATCATTGTTGATTGCATTTCTCAAGTGATCTACAGACGCATCAAGAGAGTATACACCAATATGGAGACTGTTTTTTGTTTATTTCTAAATGGATTGTAAGAAATCTATATGCTTTCTATCCACTCTCTATATCCTCTCTTTCTCTCTGTATCCTCTCTATTCTCTCTATCCTTTCTCCCTATATTCTTTCTCAGTTCTCTGTGTCTCTCTCTATCCTCTCTCTCCATCCTCTCTCTCTATATATATATTTTCTCTTTCGCTACTCTATTATCTCTCCATCATCTCTCTCTTCTCTATCCTCTCTCTCTATCCGCTCGCTTTCTATATATATCCTCTTTCTCTATTCTATTCTCTCTATCCTCTCTCTATCTATATATATATATATATATATATATATATATATATATATATATATATATATATATATATGTATCCTCTCTCTCTGTATCCTCTCTCTCTGTATCCTCTCCCTCTGTATCCTCTCCCTCTGTATCCTCTCTCTCTATCCTCTCTATATATTTTTGCGCTTTCTCTCTCTATCCTCTCTGTCTCTCTATCCTCTCTCTCTACACTATTCTCTCTCTCCCTCTAACCTCTCTCTCTATCCTCTCTCTATTCTATGCTCTCTCTCTATATATACTCTCTTTCTCTATTCTATTCTCTATCCTCTTTCTATATATCATCTATATTCTATTCTCTATCCTCACTCTCTCTCTCTCTCTATTCTATCCTCTCTGTATCCTCTTTCTGTTTATCTGCTCTCTTTCTATTCTATTCTCTCCTCTCTCTATCCTCTCTTTCGCTATTTTCTCTCTATCCGCTTTCTCTATTCTATTTTCTCTCTTTCTCTCTCTCTATATTTATATACAGAGCCTACAAGTAGCCTACAAGTAGTATTCAACCCCCTGCAGATTTAGCAGGTTTACACATTCGGAATTAATTTGGCATTGTGACATTTGGACTGTAGATCAGCCTGGAAGTGTGAAATGCACTGCAGCAAAAAAAAATGTTATTTCTTTTTTTATTTTTTTTTTAAATTGTGAAAAGTTTATTAAGAGGGTCATTTATTATTCAACCCCTCAAACCACAAGAATTCTGTTTGGTTCCCCTAAAGTATTAAGAAGTATTTCAGGTACAAAGAACAATGAGCTTCACATGTTTGGATTAATTATCTCTTTTTCCAGCCTTTTCTGACTAATTAAGACCCTTCCCAAACTTGTGAACAGCACTCATACTTGGTCAACATGGGAAAGACAAAGGAGCATTCCAAGGCCATCAGAGACAAGATCGTGGAGGGTCACAAGGCTGGCAAGGGGTACAAAACCCTTTCCAAGGAGTTGGGCCTACCTGTCTCCACTGTTGGGAGCATCATCCGGAAGTGGAAGGCTTATGGAACTACTGTTAGCCTTCCACGGCCTGGACAGCCTTTGAAAGTTTCCACCCGTGCCGAGGCCAGGCTTGTCCGAAGAGTCAAGGCTAACCCAAGGACAACAAGGAAGGAGCTCCGGGAAGATCTCATGGCAGTGGGGACATTGGTTTCAGTCAATACCATAAGTAACGTACTCCACCGCAATGGTCTCCGTTCCAGACGAGCCCGTAAGGTACCTTTACTATCAAAGCGTCATGTCAAGGCTCATCTACAGTTTGCTCATGATCACTTGGAGGACTCTGAGACAGACTGGTTCAAGGTTCTCTGGTCTGATGAGACCAAGATCGAGATCTATGGTGCCAACCACACACGTGACGTTTGGAGACTGGGTGGCACTGCATACAACCCCAAGAATACCATCCCTACAGTCAAGCATGGTGGTGGCAGCATCATGCTGTGGAGCTGTTTCTCAGCCAAGGGGCCTGGCCATCTGGTCCGCATCCATGGGAAGATGGATAGCACGGCCTACCTGGAGATTTTGGCCAAGAACCTCCGCTCCTCCATCAAGGATCTTAAGATGGGTCGTCATTTCATCTTCCAACAAGACAACGACCCAAAGCACACAGCCAAGAAAACCAAGGCCTGGTTCAAGAGGGAAAAAATCAAGGTGTTGCAGTGGCCTAGTCAGTCTCCTGACCTTAACCCAATTGAAAACTTGTGGAAGGAGCTCAAGATTAAAGTCCACA
Organism: Anomaloglossus baeobatrachus; assembly: GCF_048569485.1. NCBI lineage: Eukaryota > Metazoa > Chordata > Amphibia > Anura > Aromobatidae > Anomaloglossus > Anomaloglossus baeobatrachus. The sequence goes on along the minus strand of NC_134357.1, from coordinate 83,304,565 downwards.
TGAGACACCCAAAGAACCTAGATAACTTGGAGAAGATCTGCATGGAGGAGTGGGCCAAGATAACTCCAGAGACCTGTGCCGACCTGATCAGGTCTTATAAAAGACGATTATTAGCTGTAATTGCAAACAAGGGTTATTCCACAAAATATTAAACCTAGGGGTTGAATAATAATTGACCCACACTTTTATGTTGAAAATTTATTAAAATTTAACTGAGCAACATAACTTGTTGGTTTGTAAGATTTATGCATCTGTTAATAAATCCTGCTCTTGTTTGAAGTTTGCAGGCTCTAACTTATTTGCATCTTATCAAACCTGCTAAATCTGCAGGGGGTTGAATACTACTTGTAGGCACTGTATATATATATATATATATATATATATATATATATATATATATGTCGCGGGCGGAGGGGGGGACGCTGCGCTCTCCCACTGCTCGGGTTCGGCCGCAGCTACTGCGGCTGCTGCTGCTCGGTGGTGGCTCGAGCGGTGGGCCGGATCCCGGGGACTCGAGCGGCGCTCCTCGCCCGTGAGTGAAAAGGGTGGGGATTGGATGGTGGGGATTTGGTTACTGTCTGTGACGCCACCCACGGTTGTGGTGATATTGGTGACACCACCGCTGCTCTGGACGGGGATCCCGGGAGCGGTGACAGGGAGCAGCTTTGATGTTAGTTCTCCCCTCCGTGGGTAGGGGGTTGGTTGTCCCGGGGCCCGGTGATGGGGTAGGGATGGATGGCATGCGGGGTACGGGGCCTGGTGAGGTGAAGGGTCGTGGGGGCAGCGCTGTGCCGCACGGCACGGTGGTACTCAGTCAGCCAATGATGAGGACACAGTTCTCGGTAAAACACACGGCTGGATGGACGGGTCCCACAGACGGCTGCGGTGTTGTTTCTCCCGGCAGGTTGATGGTGACTGCCTTTCCCTGCACCTATGTAGTGTAACGGTTCCAATGGGTTGCCACCGGTAACCCGCTCCCCAGCTTGGATGGGTGCTGAAGAAGCCCCTTTTGCCCGCAGGCTCTGGCCCTGGGAACTTTAGCCTTGGCGGTGACTGTTTTTCCCTCTCTCGGTTGGACGGTTGCCTTCTGTCGGGACTTGGCTGCTGGGAAACCCAGGAGGTTCCCTTTGCTAACGGATTTGGCAAATTCACGGCGACTCCTAGCCTTGCCGGGGTCCGTAAGCCCCTGCCGGATGGTGCTGGCTTCTCTTTGCGTACCGGTCCGGTACCGCCGGGCCACCGCCCGTCCACAGTCCTTACGGTTAGCTCCAATAGACCACTCCTGCAGACGGTCACCACCGTCTGCCAACCTTGCTGATCCGTCCAAGCCACACACCCGGACCAACTTCAGGCTTCTCTTCTGCCACTTCCCTCCTTCCACTTTCACTTCCAACACTAATCTGCCCTACTTTTCCCGCCTCCAGGACTGTGAACTCCTCGGTGGGCGGGACCATCCGCCTGGCCCACCCCCCCTGGTGTGGACATCAGCCCCTGGTGGAAGGCAACAAGGGTTTTTGTCTGACTTTGGTGTGCCTGACCAGGAGTGTGGGTTGTGTAGGTGTTGTTCTCTGTGGCCCCTGGCTTGTCCAAGGTGCCACATATATATATATATATATATCCTCTCTTTCTCTATTCCTTTCTCTCTATCCTCTCTCTCTAATCTATCTCTCTATCTAGCTATCCTCTCTCACTATCATAAGAGATGATAATATTTTCCATATTACCACCAACATGCGTGTACTATAACAAATCTCTCTTTACAGATACAATATTATGAAAGCTTGCTGGACCTGGAAGGCCGTGGACCGGATTTCTGTTCCAGAACTACGAAAAAGACTAGAAGCTGGCAAGAAATCTTCTAATGACAGAACTGTGGTTCAGATCCCTGAGCTGATAGTACCAGATCTGTATGAGGGGGTGGCAGGGACAGAAGCTGTGAAAATGGAATCTGATTACACTGTACTCTAAGAGGAAAGGCTTAGAAGATTTATTATTGACTTTAATATTTATTTATGGAGACCAAGGAATACATGAAGGATTTGTCTAAATAAAGGTCAAACTATGAGACAAGTATAGAAGAAAAGTCACCCGATCATGGGAATGTTACATTAACATTTTCTATACCTTGCCAATGGTCCCACTGACAGTGAAGAAGTCAGAAAACACCATCTTGTGTTTCAGTACTAGTTGATGTCAACTTTTCAATGGCTTCGCTGTCACATTTCTCATAGAATTTCTATTAATAGTTTACATTTTGTATGTTTTTTTCTTACTCGCACATTCTGAATTACCTTGCAAAAAATATCTGACCTATATTAAACTGGCTTTTAAAAGGGGTGTTCTCAAACTGTCTCTTGAGCAGCTCAGAGCTATGCAGTCTCCTTACTTCCTGGTTTCTGGCAGGGCGGGCTCTGCTCCTTGAGTGACAGATCTAGTGAGTAGCAGAGCTGTAGCTTTAACAGAACTATAAAGATTATCAGAAGTTTGGAGTAACACATTCAGCTATAAGTGGTTTATTCTGCAGTGTGCACTGCTATCCCTATAGTTACACAGAAACATAACATCTTATATGAGCAAGCACACAGCCATGAGAGTCGAGAGCCATGATTAGAAGACCCATTTTGGGAGAAGCCAATGCTGCTGGCTTTTGATTTGGCAATTGTTATAACAGCAGCATGTCAGGAGCTGAGTTGTAGGGCATGGAAGGTGAGCAGCAATGGGTTGGAGACAGGTGGCTGGTATGCTAGGGGTTAACATCTCTACTGGAAGGTAGTTACTGTGGCCAGGCTCTGGGGATGGAGGCACCAGTGTCTGTACTCCATGGAAATAAGCTACGAAAGATAAAAGCTCTAATTGCAGGAGAAATTTGAAAACTTGCTTATTTTCATGATAATTAAAGCTATTTAATAATTTGAGAATACACCTTTAATATCAGTAATGTGATTGTCGAGATAAAAAAGACTTACATTTTCAACTTACTAATAACCTTCCCATCTAAAAGTGGACAAGATATTGAGCTCCAGTTCCAAAAGTTTTGTATTTTACATAACACAAACCTATGTTAGTAACCTGCATGACTTACTAATTTGCAGCTTTAGTAGTTAGAAAACCCCTTTACAGGAGATGATTTGGGAAAATCTGATAAAACCCCATTTACCTTAAGGGAAGATATGGAGCACCCCATGCGGCTGGGGGTATATTTGGGATTACTCGTCGCTGGGCTGGTACGGGTTAGGGATGTCACGGGAGGCCCTGCCCAGCTTCGTGGCCCTGAGGTGTCCACAAAAAGGGGTTAAGGAGATGGGATGAGGATGTTGGGAGTAGTAGTTGTCTCGTGACGCCATCTGTGGTGTGTGGCCAGGGATTAGCTGCCGCTGCGGGTGCTGTCCTCTGGGGCAGATGGTGTCGCAGCTGGGATGGTTCAGTTAACCACAGGTGGAGCGGGCCCCAGGGAGGATGATGGTGTTGTAGTCTATGGTGTTGTACACTGGGGTGCAGGGTTGAGGACGCCGAAAGTAACTTGACAACACAGGCCGGTAGTTTCCTTTATTTTTACTGTTCAGATGTTATGGTCCCAGAGTTACAATGGTCCAGTCAGCCAGGAAGCAGTGAGGAATCTATCTTTGTCAGGTAGGATGGAGGCCTTCCTTAGTGCGCTCTGAATGTGGGTCGCTGTGGCCTGAAGCAACACAGCGTCCCTCGACCTAGATTTGATTTGCCTTGTCCTTTGTGGTGGACAGTGCGAGCCGGATGTAAGGCCCTCTTGTATTTCTGGGGCCCCAAGCTCTATAATACTACTTTACCTTGGGAGTCTCTGATGGGCCAGCAGATGTGGAATCTCTTGCCCTCCAGGTTTACTGCTGGGCCATTAGCACCCGACAGTCGAGAACCCTGAAGTCCTGATTCAGCGCTCGGTCCTGGAAAGCTTGCAGACAGCTTTCTAACAGCGACCGTTCTCTTTTCCTGCTACTTGACTTCTGAGGTCTCTCTTCCTGTTCCTCTCTCTAACTCCTCCCCAGCCCAGAATGCATAGGGAAGCTCGCCCCAAACAGGACTTGAGCTACGCCTTCTGGCCTGGATTGGGAAGTGTTGTGTGGGATTGTACCTGACATAGAGATCTCCCCGCTGCTTCCAGGCATAGCATTGCCCTCCGGTGAGGAGAACAACGCCACTGTGGCTCCCATGAGACTGAGGTGCCACAGATACACATCCCATTCCCAAAGTTATCCATAATTTTCCAGAGACCCACTAAGTTTCTTACAGATGGGCTATTCTTGATGGCTGCACGTTCTGCAGGGGCCGTCCTTAGCTACCTTTGCCTGTCAGCTACCTGTATGAAGACCGTTCTGCATCTGTGATACAGAGGAGACCAAGTAATCAGAACTTTGAAAATGGCATGGGCACTTTTTCCTCAATGCAAAAGCAACATTTTCAGTTTTTCCCCAAAATGTCTTTTTAATATTTGCATGTATACAGTAGTTATATGTACCGGTATACAGTGTTTGACATTTTTAAACAAATTTACTGTACAATTATTTGTCCCTTTAAATATTAAATGATCCCTGCATTGTCATTAATCAAGGGTAAGACATTTTGGTCCCTCTTTTATGTCCCTTTTATTTATTTAGTAAAATTAGGTCAGATGTTTGCATCTCCTTCCCTGAATGATGATTACAGGCAGTTACAGTCAGCCCTCTGTGAATATGTGACTACATAATTATAGTTTTAGTGACAAAATATCATCCCTAGAATTAGAAATATCAGGTGTACAGTCAAAAAATAAGTGAACTGGACAGCTGGCCAACTCCAAACCTCATTTAGTGCTCAAAAAAGTCTGAGCAATTTATTTGTAGCTGTCATTTGTAGTTCAGCTTATTTGCTATGTTTGTTCATAGCATAGAAGGAACCTGTCAGGTTCAGGTCAGCAGGAGCAGTTTTGGGTGCATATTTCTAATCCTTGCCTAACTGACCTTGTATCTAGTAACATAGATAAAGGGATCTTTAGAAAAAGTATTTCTAAAGATCCTTTATGATATGCTAATGAGCGCAGGGACTAGTTGCAAGGGCGTTATTTCCCCCAACTAGTCCGCCTCTTAGCTTGTTAACACGCCCCTGTGAGCATGCTAACATGCTATTCAATGCCCAGCATCATCGGCGGTGTCATGTGTACCTGTGTCTGTTGTCTCAGACGGCGAGTTTAGAGTCAGTGCGCATGATCAGAAGTCCCAGCACTTCCGGTCATGCGCAGTATGAAGCCAGGTGTACATGTCCCGCCTTCAGAGAGATCTAGTGCGTATGACCGGAAATGCTAGGACTTCTGACTGTGCACTGAGCCTAAACCCGGTGTCTTAGGCGGTGACAATGGACACAAGTACATGCGTCACCGCCAATGATACTGGGTATTGAATAGCATGTTAGCATGTCCCTGTGGGTGAGCTAACATGCTAAGAGGGAGGACAAGTCAGGGGAAATAACTAGACCTTGCAGTCATTAACATATCAAAAAGGATCTTTAGAAATACGTTTTCTAAAGATCTCTTTATCTATGCTACTAGATACAGGAACAGTTAGGCAAGGATTAGAAATATGCTCCCAGAACTGCTCATGGCTCTGGATGCATATTGCACCTGACAGGTTCACTTTAAAGCACATGTTGACTATTGAACAACATTTTACAATTTTCATATAGAATTATTCGTAACCTAAATGGAACTTATTATATATAAGCATGATCCACCACATAGCCTTCCATTAACAGCATGAACCCCCACATAACTTCTATATAAAACATGAGCTCCACATTGCTTCTTATATATAGCATGAGCCACCACATAGCCTTCTATATACAGCATGAGCCCCCACATAGCTTTTATATACAACATGAGCCCCCACATAGTCTTCTATATACAGCATGAGCCCCTAGATTGCCTCCTATATACAGCATGAGCTCACACATAGCCTCCTATATACAGCATGAGCCCCAGCACTTGTCCCTACGTACAGTATGAGCCTCAAATTTTAGACCTTCATCAGTACAGATTGCCAGGAGACAGGAGTGTGCTCTTTAGTAAGCCGTGGTTGCCGCACTCCAGCGCTCCTCAACAGATGTCTCCTGGCAATCCGTACTGATGAAGGTCTAAAATTTATCCACACACCAAGTACCTTTGACTTCATATTACAGGTTTGGATCAGACTTGGCACCACCATCTGTAGAACTGCCACAGTTTCTTTTCATATAAAGCTTTAAGTAACTTTGTGTCATCATTTTTACATTCTTGCGGTGGTTTTGCACATAGCATTTTTGGAGATTTTACTGTTTTTGGTTTTTTTTTCTATGGGCAGATAATATCATGCTACTTTACAGTCAAGAGTTTGTTTTTGAACATTTTTTACCATTGTTTTTATTTTCTATAAAGCAACATATTCCAGGTACAGCATTCTTTATCTTTATTTTATTTTTTTATTTTTCATTTTTTTATTCATAGGCTTCACTATAGGAATTAAACATTGGGAAAAATGCATGTTTAAAGTTTTAAAACAAAAACGCACCACTAAAAATACTTGAATAACATAGCAAAACCGAAAAATACTGGTACAAATACATAAATATGTATAAAAAAAAATAATAATAGTGAAAAGTTCTGTGAGTAACGCCTTAAAGAGAACCAACCACTAGGATTTTCTCATATAAAGGCAGAGCCATACTGGCGCTAGGATGGTGAATGAAATCACACCTTTACTTTCTAGATTGTATGTCTTATTGCAGTAAAATGTTTTATCAAAGTTCCAAAAATCCAAGCAGCAGTTTATTGGCGTGTGCAGAGTGGCGGTACTATGTGGGTCGGGTCTTCCTTTATTATTCCTCATCTGTGTGGTTTCATAACGTTTTATGGCCACCGCATGAGCAATATAGACTTGAAGTATTTCAATAATTTCAATAAAATGGCGCCGGCGTCTGTGCCTGCACATACCGCTATCTTATTGAAGATGCTGTCCTCCAGCTCCATGCATCAGATGCTTGTTCTGAAGGCGGCGCATGCAACCTTACATCCTCTGCGCTCGTAAACACCACAGGAGCACGTGGTGACAAGAGGAGACACCGCTCCCAACAGCAGTCGACCGCACAAATAAAGCTCACAGGATGCTTCAGAGGAGGAAGCTTCTCTCAGATTAAATGTCTGACACATCACAAGCCAGAGGACATCATCTTCAATACGATTGTGCTGGAGATAGTAATATGCGTAGGCGTCAAATCTGGAACCATTTTATTCAAGTGATTGAAATACTCCAAGTGTATACTGCGCATCTGCCGGCCATAATAGTAATTGGGGCAACCGGGGGGAATCTTTTTACATAGAGGCCATGAAACCACACAGGGGAGGAATAATATAGGAAGACCCAACCCACATAGTCCCATCCCGCTGCACACACCAATTAACTGCTACACTGATTTCTGAGCCTCCATGAATGCAACAATATACAGTATGAGCCCCCACATAGCATACTACAGTATATACAGTTTGAGCCCACATAGTCTCCTATATACAGTATGAGCCTCCAGACATCCCGCTAAAAACAGCATCAGCCCCCATATTGCCTACAGTATGAGCTCCCACGCATCCCATACACATGTAAAAAAAATAACATACTCTCCTTGCTTTGCCTGAGGCTCCATGTTTTCTTGCTGGTGCATACATGGTGGTGTTGGCTGATTATATCATCAGCTCTCCTGACGTTCTTTATTGCCGGCAGCGTAGCCACATTAAAGATCCCTGCCCAGAGATCTGTGCCAGATGAACTGGAGAAAATTGAGTATGTGTTATTGCACAAAACACTATAATGAGGGCAATCCGGCCATGGACCCCGGGCAGTAGCCCAGATTATCCTCATTATGTATGTAAAGCGCTGTCGAATTAATAGCACTATATAAATGAATAAAATTATTATTAATTATTATTATTATGATCCACTTATGGCCACAGGGGTCACATGCCTTAAAGCAACAAACGGTCACATGTTGGCCAATTGTACTGTAAATATAGGTTTATAGAAACGCTGAGCATCTGTGCTGGATACCCTGAAAAAAGAAGACATAAGTGATGTTTTTAACCTTTGGAAATGTCTTAAGATCTTTTTAGGTTGGACAATTCTCTGAATGAGCTATATATACAGTATATGGACCATGTCACAAAAAAAACTGTGACTTTAACATATAATTCTCAGGTTAATGTACATGTTGAATTATCATGTGCAGAAGAAACTAGCACCTTCTTATGTATGAAAATATGTAATATATTTAATAAAAATATTTTTGTTTAATGAGGTTTACAGTTGTTAGTAATATTTCTCATTTTTAAGATTGTTTTCTTATTTGCAATAAAAGTAACATTTCGATAAAATGTGGATGAATATTTTCCTTTAAAGGGGTGATCTGAAGGTCAAAGAAATATTAATCAAAATCCCTATCTATTTAGTCCCACAATCTAAACTCATTTCTAATATGCTTGCATTAAAATTTCCCTACTATTTCCGATTTATTCTAAATGTTATTATATTTTTTTCCCTACTTCCTGAGTGATGACATTTTATTTGACAATCCCAATGCATTCTGGAATACTCAAAGGGTAATCAGGGAGAAGAGGCTGATGAAGCCTCTGCCCCCTCCCTGAAATAAAGCATCATCAGTGACACTCGTTTCAGGGGCTGGTCTGGTCCCAGTGCGCTGTCATTGTGCGAAGTGCACAATGACACCGCTTTGTGTTGCCAGTTCAGATCAGTAGATCCAGTAACAGAGCAGAGTGCACTGTTTGTGCGCAGTGTCAGAATACCTGGCACATGCATAGACCAGCCCCACTCCAGAAAGTGATGTCATCCATGCATTGCACAATGACAGTGCGTAGGGACACAGCAAGAACAAACCAGCAGTGATCTGAGTGTCACATCTCTACCAGAGCCTGCTCCTGCGACATCTGCTTCTATTAACAGGCGCCACCATATTCACTCTTTAGGTGGTGCTGGTGATAGCGGAGAAGACCTAAGAAGTGTGCTGTCCAGCTGAAGTCATCAGCTATTGGCTTCAGCCTATTAGAAGGCACCACACCCTATTTAAGCTTCCAGCTTTCTGCTGGAAACTGCCAGAAATAGCTTGTGCTTCCCTGGTTAGGTCTTGTAGTTCTCCTGCTCTGTATTGGTTTTCCTGTTTAACCTCTGTCTGTTCTTCTGATGCTTCTTCTGCCTGTCAATTTAGTACCTTGCTGTCATCTCTGTTTTGACCCATCTCCCGAACTTCTCTAACAGATCCTGTTTTTGTCACTTTCATGACCTACCTGCCTTTGACCATGCTTGGCGACCATTCCTGCCTCTAGTTCATACCTGTGGACGGCAGCCTATCCGTAGGCAGCAATCTCCTGGACTCCATTGGAAATCCAGATCCCTCTATAGGGGTCAAAGGGTGTCAGGGTTTCTCAGGATTCTGCCAATGGAGTGGCTTGTACCTAGTCTGTCCAAGATAGCCGTTTTGAGCCAGTGGCCTCAGACAGATGTCACATAGAAATGCCTCAGGCACTTCTCCATGTTGTTTCCATCCATTCCAACAATTTTCCAGCCATCCCATTAGGGTCTCTTTGAAAAATGCTTGAATTTCCCATTGCCTTCCATTACACTTATTATGAAAGTCGAGCACTAGAGCAGCCGACCTGCTCGATATGAGTAACGAGCGCTTGAGCATTTTAGTGCTCGCTCATCACTAATTTTTACTTGTAGAGCAGATCAATATAACCTTAACGAAATCCCACAGAAATTTAGCAATTAGCTGCATATGTTTATCTCCTACCTGAGACGTATCCTTCGCACTCCCAGTAAGTTTAGTAAAAGAGCTCATTTAATATTCTGACAGGTTGGGATTACAAATCTTCCTAGTTGCTAATTAACTCGTTAATGTGCCAGTTCTGGGTTATTAGTCGACAGGAATCCATAAAGAAGATTTATATGCCAAAACATGTAGAGGGGCTTAACATGAAACCAAATCTAGTTATAGAGTCTGGAAATGTCAGACTTCCACCAGCTATAGAAAATATGACTAAGTAAAGTCTCGGAATATTTATACTCAATATTAAGTAATATTACCCCATGAAAATAACTAAAATTGAAATACTTATGGTTTAAAGGATGAATAAATATAAAAATGTACAAAAAAACCATTACTCCTTTATGGCAATCAAGTGGTGTTCCCGGGAATATTTTTCAATTACAGAGTATTTCTCTAACTTCCATTGCAAACTTTATACCAAAACCACTTAAAATGGGGACAGATATTAAATAGCGATTAATTGATGTGTTTTTTGAGATTTTTTTTTTAACTCGACTTTACAAACAACTCATCATATCAAGTTTTAATTATTTTAATGACGTGAATTAATAGATATGTAACTAATAAATCAAATCTCCACTACAATATCCTTTAATTTTGTCTTTTAGTCTTGGACCAGTCATTTCACTTGTCACATTCTAGATTTATAAGTACTTGTTAAAACAAGAAAGGTGTGAGATGCATTAACCATAAGCATTAGTTACACGTAGGAAAGAATTGGCATGAATGCTTTACTTAGAAGATGGAATGAACCTGAATTAATTAGGGAGGGACTGGTACGGGACAGGGTTGGATTTTTCCTGACCATAAAACTTATAGGACACCATTTCCAGAAGTTTCGGTGACATTCTCTTGGTTTCATCCTGCTGTGTGACTTGAAACTTTGTGCAGCCATCTTTAGTCCTTTAATACTTATTGATTCAATAATTTTATACCTTATTTATAGACCTTTGATTTCCATTTTGATTGGTTACATCTTTCTCTACCGTTGAAAGTCTGAAGATGGCTCACATGGCATCTGAGATTATTGCCTTTGTACTGGCCGTGTCTGGTTGGGTTTTGGTTAGTTCCACATTACCTACCGATTACTGGAAGGTATCTAGTATTGATGGCACAGTTATCACCACCGCAACCTTCTGGTCAAACCTTTGGAAAACATGCGTAACTGACTCAACTGGGGTGCACAACTGCAAGGACTTTCCTTCTATGTTGGCCTTAGAAGGTAAGGAGAAAGTCGGGGGCAAAAAATTTAAAGATTAAAAACTATAGTTTGATAAATGTACATCTTATTAGGGCTATTTAATTATGATCTTTTGTCTAATTGTAATTTTTTTAATGACTTAATATTTGCCTTGTTAGTAGATTTGCTCATTAACTTAATTAGTATTGGCTATGGTTATAATGCAATAAAACAATTTTGGAGTAATGGCAAAGATGTCTGATTACTCTACAGATCTTTCATTTTCAATACCAGTGATGGTTCAGACATGAATCTATGACCATGGAGATGTGTGATTCTATACACTGCTTCTATGTATTTTTTTTACTTTAATATTTGGTAGAGAAATCTATACTGGGTTAATACACATGAAAATTATGGTCCCAAGTTTTCTATTAGTGTTGTAATGGCACTGTATACATTTATGACACACTAATGATGGGGTGCTTGAGCAAATACAGAAAAAGGGACTTTTCTCTCTGAGGATAGCTGAAAATGGGGAATATCATTGCCCTTAATGGGAACCTGCCATGTTCTCAAACTCTATTAACCTGCTGGTATGGGGTTAATCTGCAAGCTAATAGCATTTTGAACCTGCCCAGCTCCCACACTGATAATACAGCTACCAGGAGGAAATTAACTTTATTCCACCTGGCAGCCTCCAGCTTATAGTCATAGAGGCATATTGGCCTCAATTAGCGTTCAGTATACATTGATACATTGACTGGCAGCTGTAATCACCTCCTGGCACATTGACTGACAGCCGTCTCTATACTGATATGCTATGTGGTGACTGTAGTTACACTAGCATGCCTCCATGACTGAAAGCCGGAGGCTGCAAGGAGGAAAAAAGTTAATTTTCTCCCAGTACCTGGGCTTTCAGTGCAGCTTTAGAATATAATTAACCTGCAGGTTAACCCATTAGTTGCAGATTTATAATATTTGGGGACATGACCAACAGATCCTCACCAGTTGATGAGTCTTTCAGTACTTTATATGGCTCTTTCAGTCTACAAATCACAGACACAATGTTTAAGTGGTTTATAAAATAATTTCAATTTGAATGTATATCCCTTAAGTTATTATCATCATAGATATTTTAAATCTGTTGCCATATTCGCAAACAATTGTGTTAAAAGCAGACATGATTGTGGGTTTTTTGACCAGTTTTCCCAGACTTGATTTCCCCCACACACAGTATGATACTTCTATGGTGAATTCCCTCACAATGCCCCACACACGCACAGAATGATAGAATGATGATCCCTAAATACACCCAACACAAGATGATGCTGCCCACAGCCTGAATAGTGAAACAGGATGCAGATACCATTGAATTTTAGATGCCATGTAGTGCTACTCAGCACTGGGTTCCCCTGACTCACTTGTCCCATAGCAGCTGCCTAGTTTGATAGCAGTATGCCACTGACTATTTTTTATTATGCACAGTTTGCATGTTAAGATTTATCCTGTCCAGCATTAGCAGATCTCTTTATGGTTGAGTCTAATCTTTGCCCACTCCACTAGTGATCATACATGGGCAGTTGTATTGACCTATTTTTCGCTAATTCTTTTTGTGGTATTGCCCTGATGGATATTATTTATCCCGACAACAAGACTGACATCATTCCATCAGATAAGTATTCCCATGGAAATTGGAGAACAGGACTCACTCGGATGTGCCCCACAAAGCATAAAGATATGAACTGGAAGTGAGTGATAGAAATAGAAACATGTACTGTGTGAAAGTGTAGAAAAAGAAAAACTTAAAACAAATTCAGTTAGAATTAGAGGAGATTTTTATGCCAGAAGTAACATCCTAGTTGCAGAATGCAACCACTTCCAGTCTCTGCTAAGGAGCTTCAGCTGCACAGGGGCTCAGTGCGGAGAGGGCTCTTTCCAATGACATTTTTAGAAGTAAGAGATTGCGATATCTGGTCCCAACCAGTGCAGTAGGTAGCCCATAGTGCCAGGATGCTAAAGGGTTTGTGACAAAGAGATAACTTCCTGATCACCGAGGGTCCATCCGCTGGTCGTATAGTGATCTTGAAAACAAAGCTCCGAAGAGAAGAACTCCGTCTGAATGGAGGTCGATCATGCACATTCTGTCCCATAATCTTTCAAGCAGACAACCACTTAAATGATACTTATTGTCAAGGGCAGTTATATACATTGTTAGGAGGGAGGCCCTGTCCAATGTTATTTTTAGAAGTAAAAGATTGTTGTATACTAATCCCAACCAGTGCACTTATAGACAAGAAGTTAGCATTTGTACAGATCATTGGGGGTTTGCTCGCTTGGACCCACAGCAATCCCTAGACCTTTGTTTTATTCCAATGGAATGATTCAGAACAAAGGTCAAGCACGCACGCCTCCATTAGATTCATTCTGTGAGACCAACCCTCGGCTGATTCTGGCAGAATGGTGGGCCCATACACCTAATTTGCACTGGGGTCCTTTAGGGTATGTGTAGACTTTAAACATTTCCAGACATTTCTGAATCAAAAAGGTGTGTCTTGGCAGGAAAAACTATCACGGGGGTCTCTCAGCATTAAGAGACTTGAGAAGATTTTTCTTTCCTTTGGTGTATGAAGGGTTAATGTCATCTTTGTTGCCAGCAGTTTTTTTGCAGTCCATTTAAGGTGTAGCCACTTTGCTATCATGCCCATCATCTTCAAGTAGTCGCAATATCCATTAGCCTTTGCTGGTGATAGAAATCAGTGCTGTTCTTACCACCTTGGTGTAGGAGCTGCTGGGTTCTTACAGGAGCCCCCCCGTCTGCAGCCTAGAAGTCTGGCTGCAGCTGTGGAGTTTGTGTTTGTATCCTTTTTTCCCCTGTCTGTCTTCGTCCCTTTTCTTTTGTATTAGTGTAGCAGTTGGACTAGTGTTTCTTGATGGCCATCTCACTAGTGAGGGTGAGTAAAGAACTAGAGATGCCATTAGGTATCTTGCTCGGCAATAGGGGTTTAAGAACCCGTATAGGGCTTGCGCGCAGGGTACAGCTGCAGCTGAGTGCAGGAGGTGTCCCATATTCCTTTTCCCTAGCGCCAGGGACCACCATTGTTAAAGTGTCCCCGGTGTCCTCCTTGTATGTTGTGTGTTTTGTGTGCGCCAGTCCGTAGGTCTGAGCACAACAGTGACGCTGTGTATACAGACACATCCCACTGTATGCATGATAAAAACATTGCACAAGCACGTACATTTTTGTGTGTGTTCTCTCAAAGTTATTGGAATGGATGAAAAATGTCGCGAAGCGCTGAAAGAAATGACAAGCTGCCTATTCTGCTTCAAATCTGCAAAGAAAAAATAAGCAACATGTACATGATATTTCAGAAAGCTTATTCACTTTGCTGGGACAGTAAAGTGCTGTTTTTTTAGGCAAAAACAAGTGGGGAAAAAATCAGGAAAAACAGGTCAAAAAGGCTACGTGTGCACATATCTTTTTTGTTCCCAGTGTACACCCCAGCAACAGCATAACATTTGTGTGTACGAATTGATAAATGGGGATTTAAAATAACATATAGAAATAGGTACTAGAACATAGTTTAGACCAAAGTCCATATTTTGCTTCCCCTTCTTTTAGACGTCTCAGTAACCTCAAAGATTTTCTTTAGCTATATTAAATTTGCTATGTTATGCTTTTCATGTAGGATGTCCCAAAATGAACAGGTTGAACCATTTGCCCATCCACAGGATCAAAAACCCCTGCTATAGAGGATGTGTGTCATGGGAAGCCTAAAATATTGTCTATTTCCATCTGTGCAGCTTAAAGGGAACCAATCACCAGGATTTTTGTACATAACCTAAAGCCAGTGCTATACTGGCACTATCAGGCTGATTCTATACATACCTGTAGTGGTCAGCTCAGATGTTTACGTTTTGAAACCCAACAAAGTAAAGTTTATAAAAATTATCAGCTTCTTGAGTGACAGCAGCTGAGGATCAGATAATATCTGGGGGGTATTCAGAGTTATCCCCCCCTCTGTTAGAATTGGCATAAGTATTAAACAATCGATTCACTTTTCCCCTTGAAGGACCTGTGTGAGGTTATACCCAAGTTCACCGGAAGGTGCGGGGCCTCAGCCAACAGAAAAATGTTGCTTCCTACAATCAGCTTTGTTGGCTGAGGCCCCATCCCTTCTGGTCACATGGGTATGACCTCACCATAGATCCTGCAAGTGAAATAGTGAATTGATTTTATAATACTTATGCTAATTCTAACAGGGGCAGGGGATAACTCTGAATACCTCCCCAGATATAATCTGATCCTCAGCTGCTGTCACTCAAGAAGCTGCTGATTTTACTAACTTTACTTTCTTGAGTTTCAAAACCTAAACATCCGAGCTGACCACTAAAGGTATGTAGAGAATCAGCCTGATAGTGCCAGTATAGCACTGGCTTTAGGTTATATACGAAAATCCTGATGATTGTTTCCCTTTAATGATTGAACTGATCATCAAATCTGGTTGAGTTTGCACCATTTTTTAATTACTACAATTTTAGGATCAAGCAACCACATGATTAAAGATTAATTATCATTGGAATTTTTAATTGAAAGCATCACGCAAATCCTTTGTAAGATGCAATCTATGTAAGTAATGCTCACGTTACAGAGACCCAAAAGTTAATGAGCCATTATAAGAGCTTGTTAATGACTAACTCCTTAATATATTCAGGTTTTGTTTTATCTGACTACTGTTTGAACCTCTATGACTATAAGGCCAAAAAGAAAAAAAATAGTGAAAGAAACAGTATGTCTTTAAGTTTCCTTATATTACCCGGAATTTGATATTATATCTTGGTAGAAATTGAGTAACTCTCCTTGGTTTATACATACAGTTAGGTCCAGAAATATTTGGACAGTGACACAAGTTTTGTTATTTTAGCTGTTTACAAAAACATGTTCAGAAATACAATTATATATATAATATGGGCTGAAAGTGCACACTCCCAGCTGCAATATGAGAGTTTTCACATCCAAATCGGCGAAAGGGTTTAGGAATCATAGCTCTGTAATGCATAGCCTCCTCTTTTTCAAGGGACCAAAAATAATTGGACAAGGGACTCTAAGGGCTGCAATTAACTCTGAAGGCGTCTCCCTCGTTAACCTGTAATCAATGAAGTAGTTAAAAGGTCTGGGGTTGATTAGAGGTGTGTGGTTTTGCATTTGGAAGCTGTTGCTGTGACCAGACAACATGCGGTCTAAGGAACTCTCAATTGAGGTGAAGCAGAACATCCTGAGGCTGAAAAAAAAGAAAAAATCCATCAGAGAGATAGCAGACATGCTTGGAGTAGCAAAATCAACAGTCGGGTACATTCTGAGAAAAAAGGAATTGACTGGTGAGCTTGGGAACTCAAAAAGGCCTGGGCGTCCACGGATGAGAACAGTGGTGGATGATCGCCGCATACTTTCTTTGGTGAAGAAGAACCCGTTCAAAACATCAACTGAAGTCCAGAACACTCTCAGTGAAGTAGGTGTATCTGTCTCTAAGTCAACAGTAAAGAGAAGACTCCATGAAAGGAAATACAAAGGGTTCACATCTAGATGCAAACCATTCATCAATTCCAAAAATAGACAGGCCAGAGTTAAATTTGCTGAAAAACACCTCATGAAGCCAGCTCAGTTCTGGAAAAGTATTCTATGGACAGATGAGACAAAGATCAACCTGTACCAGAATGATGGGAAGAAAAAAGTTTGGAGAAGAAACTGAATGGCACATGATCCAGGTCACACCACATCCTCTGTAAAACATGGTGGAGGCAACGTGATGGCATGGGCATGCATGGCTTTCAATGGCACTGGGTCACTTGTGTTTATTGATGACATAACAGCAGACAAGAGTAGCCGGATGAATTCTGAAGTGTACCAGGATATACTTTCAGCCCAGATTCAGCCAAATGCCGCAAAGTTGATCGGACGGCGCTTCATAGTACAGATGGACAATGACCCCAAGAATACAGCCAAAGCTACCCAGGAGTTCATGAGTGCAAAAAAGTGGAACATTCTGCAATGGCCAAGTCAATCACCAGATCTTAACCCAATTGAGCATGCATTTCACTTGCTCAAATCCAGACTTAAGACGGAAAGACCCACAAACAAGCAAGACCTGAAGGCTGCGGCTGTAAAGGCCTGGCAAAGCATTAAGAAGGAGGAAACCCAGCGTTTGGTGATGTCCATGGGTTCCAGACTTAAGGCAGTGATTGCCTCCAAAGGATTCGCAACAAAATATTGAAAATAAAAATATTTTGTTTGGGTTTGGTTTATTTGTCCAATTACTTTTGACCTCCTAAAATGTGGTGTTTGTAAAGAAATGTGTACAATTCCTACAATTTCTATCAGATATTTTTGTTCAAACCTTCAAATTAAACGTTACAATCGGCACTTGAATTCTGTTGCAGAGGTTTCATTTCAAATCCAATGTGGTGGCATGCAGAGCCCAACTCGCGAAAATTGTGTCACTGTCCAAATATTTCTGGACCTAACTGTACATCAGTTATATAGACCTGGGTTACATTATTATTGCTACTTCATGAATGGTAGATGCAGGAAATATTTCTATTTAGAGCTTTCCGATAAACTTTTATTTGCGTTGAAAAGTGTTGCACCATTCAAATTAAGTTGGAAAACTTGTTTTCAAAGAATTTTAGGTGAATAATTTATATATACGCTAAAACATTAACCCCTTCACCCCGTGCGATTTTCCATTTTTCGTTTGTTTTTTGCACCCCTTTTTCCAAGAGTCAGAACTTTTTTATTTTTAGATCAATCTTGCCATATGAGAGCTTATTTTTTGCAGTATGAGTAGTACTTTTAAATGAAACCATAAGTTTTACCATATACTGTAGTGGAAAATGTTAAATAAATTCCAAGTGCAGAAAAATTGCAAAAAAAAAAAGTGCGATTGCACAATTGTTTTTGGGGTAATTTATTCACCCTGTTTACTATACGATAAAATTGGTGTGTCATTGTGAGGCCTCAGGTCAATACGAGTTTGAAGATACCAAACATGTATATGTTTTCAGAAATGCCGCTACTCTGTAGGCTGTAACAGGAACTATGTCATGATAGCGACAGGAGCCATCACATGACCTGTCGCTACCATGGCAACCATCGACTCCCTGTGATCGCGTCATGCATGGGGCTTCCAATGCCGGTGGGGAAAGGAGATTTCTCCGCCATGGCCATTTAAATCATGCTGTCACATTTTGACAGCGCAATCTAAGGAGGTAAGAGGTGCGGGTGGATTGTGGATCCACCTGTGCCTGATAACTGCACATGTCTGCTGTTCAAATCAGTAGATATATGCGGGAATTGCTGCCGGTTCACCGCAGTGCCGGCGGTGATCACCCCTTCATGATTTAGGACATACCGGTACGACCTCAGTTGTGAAGAGGTTAAGGTTTTATTGAAGCTAAAAAAAATTCTTAAAGGGAATCGGTCAGCAGGATTTCACCCTCCAAATTATTCATATGTGCATGTAGCTCTTCCAAAGGCAAGTCCACCAATAACTTTGCATGACCAGTCCATTCCTATTCCATTACTGAGAAATCAGTGTGCGTATTGATATGCAAATTTGACTGAAGTGTTATGGTAGATCTGAAACCTATGTCACTCCAGCTCTATTCCAAACCCAAGCCGCCTCCTTCTTGTCTGACAGTCTCCATGTTGTCTGCTAGAGAAGGGGAGACAAAGGCGCAAATAGGGTCTTACCCGGTATTAACCGTGTAAAAAGATAAAGATGAAAAACACTCACCTGATGAGGTTGTGCCAGTCACAACCCCTTGTAAAGCGTGTGAGTGTCAGCGTGGATGAAAGCAGCGGCCCCGTAATGGACGTAGTGAAAAAATCTGTATATATGTATATACAAATATGAGAAACGGGTTTCAGCCGCGCTAAAAACCACTGTTACCAAGGTGTTGATTAAAATCTCTTTTTTATTACAGTATTCCAACGCGTTTCAGAGACATAAGCCGTCTCCTTCTTCAGGGAAAAAGAGAAAATGTACAAACAGTATGACTCATGAGCACGTGAAGACTGCAAAGGAAATGTATTAACACCCAGCAAAAAAACTTACAGAGCATCTAAACTTTTTAAATAAACGTGAAATGGCTGTGAAAATGAAATAAAATTGAAATGTATATATAAACTGTTTGATTTTTTTCAAAGCGCGTCAATGTGATAATGGACATAAATAAGTGTTTTAAAAAGTTTAGATGCTCTGTAAGTTTTTTGCTGGGTGTTAATACATTTCCTTTGCAGTCTTCATGTGCTCATGAGTCATTCCGTTACCATGAGAGCATTGACGTCACAGATGTCAACGTGGCGAAATGGACTCCTATATAACCAACCGGTCTGCATACTGTTTGTACATTTTCTCTTTTACCCTGAAGAAGGAGACAGCTTATGTCTCTGAAACGCGTTGGAATACTGTAATAAAAAAGAGATTTTAATCAACACCTTGGTAACAGTGGTTTTTAGCGCGGCTGAAACCCGTTTCTCATATATGTATATTCATATATACAGAAATCCATCCCATCAAATTCACTTTCTGGACTTAATGATCTATCATAAGAGTAATAAACTATGCACTAGAAATTTTTTCAAAGACGTGGATACTAATGGATATGTCCATTATGATAGTGAACATTACAAGAAATGGTTAAACAACATCCCTCTAAACCAATACAAAAGAATCAGAAGGAATTGCACACAAGATGCTGATTTTAAAAATCAAGTAGAGGTTCTGAAACACCGTTTCTTAGAGAAGAATTATCCAAAATCCCTGATCCAAAAGGCTTATAAAACATCTTCAGTTCTCAAACAGACGGATTTGGTAAAGCCGAAAAGGGATACCCGCCCCCCGCCTGAAGCTTGTGGGGCTTTTAGGATTATAGATTCAGTAAATAAACAGGATCTGAGTCTGAATCTAATCACCACATATAGCAGTGACAATATAGCAATAAGGAATGTCCTAACCAAACATTGGGGGATTTTGCAAACTGACCCTTTTCTCAAATTTATTTTACCCCCCACTCCAGGAATCAGTTTTGGGCGAGCCCCCACGATTAAAAATATTTTAGCCCCTAGCAGACTGAGATCCATAAAAGCACAGCCCAAATCTGGTATCCTGGCCGATTCATATAGGTGTGGATCCAAGAAATGTCTCTGCTGCAAGAGCATCTGTCATAATAGGACCGCTTTCTGCTCCTCAAATGGTGTTGAATCTTTTAAAATAAAAGACCGTATGTCCTCCCAATCAGATTTCGTTGTATACCTCATAGAATGTTCCTGTGGCAAATTATATGTTGGCAGAACAAGTCAAGCCCTTCATAACAGGCTTAATTCACATCGCCACAACATAAGATCTGGTTTTCACATGGTTTGTCCAGACACTGTACGGTCCAGCATAACAGAAGTTTGGATTTTGTGATCACCCCCATTGAGCAGATCAGCCCTTTGGTTCATAATAGGATAGAGTTGCTTAGTCGCAAAGAAACTTTCTGGATCCACAAACTTAATACTCTAACCCCTTTTGGGTTGAATGAAGTAGCAGATCTGTTTTATTAACCGCCAGCTATTAGCTTCTCATCAGCAACAATACCATCAGTTACCTTTTTAGCCAATACTAATATTTATTCCTTAGTTATACCTTTTAAATTGGAATTTTTTATTGTCTTTTTATTGCTCTTTTATTAACGGTAAAGCCGTGTTTTCCATATGTTTATTGATGAATTCTATATGGTCTATAGGAGATAAATACAAAGCCCCTCTTCCTCTCCTACATGTCAAATTTTTTATATACATGTTTTATATACATGTTGTTTTTATTTATTCTTATTTTTATACTCAAGTATTCAACTATTTGAACCACATCTACTTAATGTTTTTATTTCAGACAGTTTTTTACTTGTAGTTTTTATCACAGCGCGTTTCCATGTTATGCGGATCTAGTCTCCTTTATGTAGTCATTAGTTCTCATCATTTAAATTATAATTATTCATATATATATATATATATATATTCTCCACACATTTTTCATATTTTTATACTTATATTTATTGTTATTGTTTTATTATTATTGTTTTTTTACGAATTATTCGTACTGCTGTGTGAGGTTAATTTCTTTTAGTAAAGATCCTTTGCACTACACCTTCCATTTTATTCATCTGTTCATTTTTTTACATGTTTCTCATACACCGACTTCTCTCTGCACTCAGGATACTGGTGTGGCATCTGAACCCGAGTTACCTTCACTGTGTCTTCACGCATGCGCTCCCCTTCATTTCCCACGATTTGAACTCATTTCACCCTCTCATTGAGAACTTGCTCAGTGTCTCTGCGCAGGCGCTCTCCCTCCACTTCATTTTCACGGCCCCTGCTTTCTAGGAATCCCTCCGAATATCTTTGTTTTTGTCAGTAACTATATACACATTTCTTTATTAAACTAGTGCATTTGTCACTTGCACGTTATTCCCAAATAAACATCCCTTTTTACCTCCCTCTAGTTTGGACGGTATCTATATGCACATCTCTTCATTAAACTAGTACTTTTATTATATCAACAAATACTTTTTTCTTCCTTTTTCTTCCTTTTATTTTTATTTTTACGGCATCCACATGCACATTTCTTTATTATATCAGTACATTTGTCACCTGCACATCACTATTTCTATATTTTCGAACCCTTTATTGGGGCACTAGTAGTAGCCGTTTAATTCTCGCTTCTCCAACAAGTAGTCAGCTTTGGAGTAACGGATGATGACAAACCACTTTGTGTCTGAACCCAGTGAGATACTCCTCCTTTTGGGTTCCAGTACCACGTTAAACACTTATTTATGTCCATCATCATATTGACGCGCTTTGAAAAAAATCAAACAGTTTATATATACATTTCAATTTTATTTCATTTTCACGTTTATTTAAAAAGTGTAGATGCTCTGTAAGTTTTTTGCTGGGTGTTAATACATTTCCTTTGCAGTCTTCACGTGCTCATGAGTCATTCCGTTACCATGAGAGCATTGACGTCACAGATGTCAACGTGGCGAAATGGACTCCTATATAACCAACCGGTCTGCATACTGTTTGTACATTTTCTCTTTTTCCCTGAAGAAGGAGACGGCTTATGTCTCTGAAACGCGTTGGAATACTGTAATAAAAAAGAGATTTTAATCAACACCTTGGTAACAGTGGTTTTTAGCGCGGCTGAAACCCGTTTCTCATATATGTATATACATATATACAGATTTTTTCACTAGTCTCCATGTTGTGTGATTCAGGTAAAGCAGCCATCAGCCAACCCTGGAGGAGATGGCAAGGGACAATGATTTTAGATCTACAGCGTCATCAAACACTGATTTCTCATTAATAGAGGAAAGGACTACCATATAAAGTGTAAGATGGACAATGGCAAAATTGTAGAGGGGACATATTTTCCCTGAGGTTATTATTAGTTTCAGTGATGTGAAACTTGGAATGTAAGCTCCAGCATGCTATGTGCTGAGAGGATTTTTAGGCCATGAAAAGGCCATTTTTTTGTGAACAGTCAAAGAGATGGGTGGGATGGCTGTTCACATATATCCAGCCAAGGGTATGATCCAGCATAGATGAAGACCTCTGAATTTCATCAGTGTTTTGTGTATGGAGGTATCAGATATCCAGAGCTGTAATCATGAGCAGAACCCTTTATCTGAGCGGGCGGACCTCGCAGTTATATGGACTTATTATTTTTACATTTGTATCTTTGTGCCACAAAAATGGCTATTTTTCACTTTATTACTCTGGAATGGTTTATGACAACTGAAATAAACCAGCTGGACATGTACCGTATATACTCGAGTGCAAGCCGACCCGAGTATAAGCCAAGGCACCTAATTTTAGCACAAAAAACGGATAGACTTATTGACTCGAGTATAAGCATAGGGTGGGAAATGCAGCAGCTACTGGTAGTAATGTGCCCATACTGTCCCCTGTAGTAATGTGTCCATATTTTCTCCTGTAGTAATGTGCCCATATTGTCCCCTGTAGTAATGTGCCCATATTGTCTCCTGTAGTAATGTGTCGATATTGTCCCCTGTAGTAATGTGCCCATATTGCACCCTGTAGTAATGTGTCTATATTGACTCCTATAGTAGTGTACCCATATTGTCCCCTGTAGTAATGTGCTCATATTGTCTCCTGTAGTAATGTGCCCATATTGTCTCCTGTAGTAATGTGCCCGTATTCTACCCTGTAGAAATGTGCCCATATTGTCCTCTGTAGTAATGTGCCCATATTGTCCCCTGTAGTAGTGTGCCCATATTGTCCCCCGTAGTAATGTTCTCATATTGTCTCCTGTAGTAATGTGCCCATATTGTCTCCTGTAGTAATGTGCCCATATTTTCCCCTGTAGCAATGTGCCCATATTGTCCCTGTAGTAACGTGCCCAAATTGTACCCTGTAGAAGTGAGCCCTCTGCTTATGTGCCCCATCCTTTAGTAATGTCCTCATTCCAGTCCCCTACTTGTCCACTATTAGGCTGTTGTTCACATACACACAAAAAAAATATTGTCACCTGTCTTCTGTTGCCATGATGTCATCTTTCCTGCTTCTTGCGCACCGCAGGCACAGATACCCCTCGGTGATCGCGGCCGGTACAGGTGCCGCTGCTGCTGTCATCTTAGCTTTACTTCAGTTGAATGCCCCCCAAAAAGCTGATGTAAAGTGTGTAATAACCCATTATGCAATAAGCATCCTACAACATTTGTGGTGTTTCGCTATAATCCTTTATTTCAGGGTACATCCAAGCTTGCCGGGGTTTGCTGATAGCTGCTGTTAGTCTGGGATTTTTTGGCTCAATTTTTGCCCTTGTTGGAATGAAGTGCACCAAGATTGGAGGCTCCGATGACACAAAAGCAAAAGTTACCTCTTTCTCTGGCTTGCTGTTTATCTTGAGTGGTAAGTGTGTTTATATCCAAATACTGATATCTTAAAAAAACATGTTGTACAGATTCTGAATTTAAGGATAATTTGTACATTGCACATATCATTATGAGACAGGATATGTAAGAAACACATTGACATCCATCATGGTATACAGTGCCTACAAGTAGTATTCAACCCCCTGCAGATTTAGCAGGTTTACACATTCGGAATTAACTTGGCATTGTGACATTTGGACTGTAGATCAGCCTGGAAGTGTGAAATGCACTGCAGCAAAAAAGAATGTTATTTCTTTTTTATTTTTTTTTTTTAAATTGAGAAAAGTTTATTCAGAGGGTCATTTATTATTCAACCCCTCAAACCACAAGAATTATGTTTGGTTCCACTAAAGTATTAAGAAGTATTTCAGGCACAAAGAACAATGAGCTTCACATGTTTGGATTAATTATCTCTTTTTCCAGCCTTTTCTGACTAATTAAGACCCTCCCCAAACTTGTGAACAGCACTCATACTTGGTCAACATGGGAAAGACAAAGGAGCATTCCAAGGCCATCAGAGACAAGATCGTGGAGTGTCACAAGGCTGGCAAGGGGTACAAAACCCTTTCCAAGGAGTTGGGCCTACCTGTCTCCACTGTTGGGAGCATCATCCGGAAGGGGAAGGCTTATGGAACTACTGTTAGCCTTCCACGGCCTGGACAGCCTTTGAAAGTTTCCTCCCGTGCCAAGGCCAGGCTTGTCCGAAGAGTCAAGGCTAACCCAAGGACAACAAGGAAGGAGCTCCGGGAAGATCTCATGGCAGTGGGGACATTGGTTTCAGTCAATACCATAAGTAACATACTCCACCGCAATGGTCTCCGTTCCAGACGAGCCCGTAAGGTACCTTTACTTTCAAAGCGTCATGTCAAGGCTCGTCTACAGTTTGCTCATGATCACTTGGAGGACTCTGAGACAGACTGGTTCAAGGTTTTCTGGTCTGATGAGACCAAGATCGAGATCTTTGGTGCCAACCACACACGTGACGTTTGGAGACTGGATGGCACTGCATACGACCCCAAGAATACCATCCCTACAGTCAAGCATGGTGGTGGCAGCATCATGCTGTGGGGCTGTTTCTCAGCCAAGGGGCCTGGCCATCTGGTCCGCATCCATGGGAAGATGGATAGCACGGCCTACCTGGAGATTTTGGCCAAGAACCTCCGCTCCTTCATCAAGGATCTTAAGATGGGTCGTCATTTCATCTTCCAACAAGACAACGACCCAAAGCACACAGCCAAGAAAACCAAGGCCTGGTTCAAGAGGGAAAAAATCAAGGTGTTGCAGTGGCCTAGTCAGTCTCCTGACCTTAACCCAATTGAAAACTTGTGGAAGGAGCTCAAGATTAAAGTCCACATGAGACACCCAAAGAACCTAGATAACTTGGAGAAGATCTGCATGGAGGAGTGGGCCAAGATAACTCCAGAGACCTGTGCCGGCCTGATCAGGTCTTATAAAAGACGATTATTAGCTGTAATTGCAAACAAGGGTTATTCCACAAAATATTACACCCAGGGGTTGAATAATAATTGACCCACACTTTTATGTTGAAAATTTATTAAAATTTAACTGAGCAGCATCAGGGAAGCAGTCTTGCGAGGATAATTTGCATATTCCCAGTGCCTTCTGGGATAAGTGAAGAGTCACCGCGAGCTCAAGGAGAACCGGGTTTTGGCCGTTACAGCCGGAAGGAAGACTTCTGAAAGCCAGGGAAGCAGTCTTGCGAGGATAATTTGCATATTCCCAGTGCCTTCTGGGATAAGTGAAGAGTCACCGCGAGCTCAAGGAGAACCGGGTTTTGGCCGTTACAGCCGGAAGGAAGACTTCTGAAAGCCAGGGAAGCAGTCTTGCGAGGATAATTTGCATATTCCCAGTGCCTTCTGGGATAAGTGAAGAGTCACCGCGAGCTCAAGGAGAACCGGGTTTTGGCCGTTACAGCCGGAAGGAAGACTTCTGAAAGCCAGGGAAGCAGTCTTGCGAGGATAATTTGCATATTCCCAGTGCCTTCTGGGATAAGTGAAGAGTCACCGCGAGCTCAAGGAGAACCGGGTTTTGGCCGTTACAGCCGGAAGGAAGACTTCTGAAAGCCGCGCGCCTAGCGGCGCGTGAATTTTAGCCAGTCTTCTTCATTGTGAGCGTGAGTGAGCAAAGTGTGAGCAAAAGTAAGTGTGAGTAGAATTGTTTGTATTTAGTTGTTTAATTACTTAACATTTGTTTAGTGCTATCCCCATTAGAAAATGTGCTCCACTATTGCTAATGCGATCCAGTGTACATCTTGTCTCATGTATGCAGTCCTTGAAAAGCCGTTCGAGGGTGCATACTGTTGTTCGAGATGTGCGCAAGTTGCACGTTTGGAAGCCCAGATACTGGATCTAAATGAGCAGCTGGCAACTCTGAGATGCATTAGCAATATGGAAAGGAGTGTGCTGCTCACTGAGCAGCAGCTTGCTGGGTCAGATGTGGGGGAGGATCGTAGTAGTGAGTGGCAGGACGGTGAGGTAGGTAGCTGGGTGACAGTTAGAAAGGGGGGTAAAGGGAAAAGTGCTAGGAAGGCTAGTCCTGAACTGACACACCCCAATAGGTTTGCAAACTTGGCAGATGAGGGGGATGTCATTACAGGGGTAGCATTGCTGCAGCAAGGCATGACCTCTGAACACCAGAGGAGTGTCTGCTCCAGTAAGGGGGGGAATAGGAGTGCAGAGCAGGCAAGACAGGTACTGGTAGTGGGGGACTCAATTATTAGGGGGACAGATAGGGCAATCTGTCACAAAGACAGGGATCGCCGAACAGTGTGTTGTCTTCCTGGCGCTCGAGTTCGGCACATCACTGATCGGGTTGACAGATTACTGGGAGGGGCTGGGGAGGACCCAGCGGTCATTGTACACATTGGCACAAATGACAAAGTTAGAGGTAGGTGGAAGGTCCTTAAAGATGATTTCAGGGAATTAGGTTGTAAGCTTAAAGCATGGACCTCAAAGGTGGTATTTTCGGAAATACTACCTGTGCCACGAGCCACACCAGAGAGGCAAAGAGAGATCAGGGAGGTTAACAGGTGGCTCAAGAATTGGTGTAGGAAAGAGGGTTTTGGGTTCCTGGAGAATTGGGCCGACTTTTCAGTTGGCTACAGATTCTATGCTAGGGATGGGCTGCATCTTAATGGGGAGGGTGCAGCTCTGCTGGGGCAGAAAATGGCTAGAAGGTTGGAGGAGTGTTTAAACTAGGAATGGGGGGTGAGGGTATTCACTTTATGGAAGGGGAATGTAGTGCAGATAGTGACCAGGGCACAAGTAATGAAATTGGGGGTGGTACGGGGGGAAGGGTTAGGACAGTCAATACAGTAAGCAGGAATATAGGTACAGAGTCATACGTAACGTGCATGTACACTAATGCCCGAAGCCTCACAAATAAGGTGGAGGAATTAGAATTAATATTGTTGGAAGAAAATTATGATATAGTGGGGATATCAGAGACATGGCTGGATGAGAGCTATGACTGGGCTGTTAATTTACAGGGTTATAGCCTATTCAGGAATGACCGTACAAATAAGCGAGGGGGAGGTGTGTGTCTATATGTAAAATCATCCTTAAAACCCATCCTGCGTGACAACATATGTGAGGGTACTGAGAATGTAGAGTCCCTATGGGTGGAGATAAGGGGGGGGAGAATGAATAATAAAATACTGATAGGGGTGTGTTATAAGACGCCGAATATTATGGAAGAGGTAGAGAATCTCCTCATAAAGCAAATTGATAAAGCAGCAAGTCTCGGAGAGGTAATTATTATGGGGGACTTTAACTATCCTGATATAAATTGGGGAACAGAAACTTGCAGTTCCAGCAAAGGAAATAGATTTTTGATAACAATGAAAGATAATTACCTTTCACAAATGGTACAGGACCCCACAAGAGGGGGAGCACTACTAGACCTTGTACTAACCAATAAGCCAGACCGCATATCAAATATACAAGTTGGGGGTTACTTGGGGAATAGTGATCACAAAATAATAAGTTTTCATATATTCTTTAGTAAGATGTATAGTAGAGGGGCTACAAGGACACTAAACTTCAGGAAAGCAAATTTTAAACGGTTGAGAGATGATCTTAGTGCAATAAACTGGGATGATGTACTAAGTAATAAAAGTACACAAAGCAAATGGGAGACTTTTATGAGCATCCTGAATAGGGCTTGTGCAGAAAATATACCCTATGGGAACAAACATTCTAGAAATAAGAGGAAACCCCTATGGCTAAATAGAGCTGTAAGGGAAGCAATAAAAGAAAAACAGAAAGCCTTAAAAGAATTAAAGAGGGTAGGTAGTGATGAGGCATTATATAATTATAGAAAATTAAATAAAATATGTAAAAAGCAAATTAAGTTAGCTAAGTTTGAGACAGAGAGACTCATTGCGAGAGAAAGTAAAAATAATCCTAAAATATTCTTTAACTACATAAACAGTAAAAAACTGAAAAGCGATAGTGTTGGCCCCCTTAAAAATAGTCTTGGTGAAATGGTGGAAGGGGATGAGGGTAAAGCCAACCTGCTGAATGACTTTTTTTCTACGGTTTTTATACAAGAAAATGCCATGGCAGATGACATGACCAGTGATGCCATAAATTCACCCTTGAATATTACCTGCTTAACCCAGCAGGAAGTACGCCGCCGCCTCGAAATCACTAAGGTTGACAAATCTCCGGGCCCAGATGGCATACACCCCAGAGTACTACAGGAATTGAGTTCTGTGATAGATAGACCATTATTTTTAATCTTCTCAGATTCCTTAATAACAGGGTCGGTACCGCAGGACTGGCGCATAGCAAATGTGGTGCCAATATTCAAAAAGGGGACAAAAACTGAGCCAGGAAATTATAGGCCGGTAAGTTTAACCTCTACGGTTGGTAAAATCCTTGAGGGTTTCTTGAGAGATGCTATACTGGAGTATCTCAAGAAAAATAACCTTATGACAGAGTATCAACATGGGTTTATGAGGGATCGATCCTGTCAAACTAATTTGATCAGCTTCTATGAAGAGGTAAGTTCAAGCTTGGACCAGGGAAATGCAGTGGATGTTGTGTATATGGACTTTTCAAAAGCTTTTGATACGGTGCCACACAAAAGGTTGGTACATAAAATGAGAATAATGGGGATAGGGGAAAATATGTGTAACTGGGTTAAAAACTGGCTCAGTGATAGGAAACAAAGGGTGGTTATTAATGGTACGTACTCGGACTGGGTCTCAGTTCATAGTGGGGTACCACAGGGGTCAGTATTGGGCCCGCTTCTTTTCAACATATTTATAAATGACCTTGTTGGGGGCATGCGGAGTAGAATTTCAATATTTGCAGATGATACTAAACTCTGCAGGGTAATCAATACAGAGGAGGATAATTTTATATCACAGGGAGATTTATGTAAATTGGAGGATTGGGCTGAGAAGTGGCAATTGAAGTTTAATGTAGATAAATGTAAGGTCATGCACTTGGGTAGAGGAAATAACATTTATGATTATGTACTTAATTGTAGAACACTGGGTAAAACAGACACAGAAAAAGACTTGGGTGTATGGGTGGATGGTAAACTTCACTTTAGTGGACAGTGTCAGGCAGCTGCTGCCAGGGCTAATAAAATAATGGGATGTATTAAAAGAGGTATAAGTGTTCATGAAAAAAATATACTTCTACCTCTGTACAAGTCACTAGTGCGACCGCACTTAGAATACTGTGTACAATTCTGGTCACCGATATATAAGAAGGACATAGCTGAACTGGAGAAGGTGCAGAGAAGAGCCACCAAGATTATTAGAGGAATGGGTGGGCTGCAATACCAAGACAGATTATTAAACTTGGGGTTATTTAGTCTGGAAAAACGAAGGCTTAGGGGAGATCTAATCACAATGTATAAATATATGAGGGGACAGTACAGAGACCTTTCCAAAGATCTTTTTACACCTAGGCCTGCGACTGGAACACGGGGGCATCCGCTACGTCTTGAGGAAAGAAGGTTTAATCATAATCACAGACGAGGATTCTTTACTGTACGAGCAGTGAGACTATGGAACTCTCTGCCGCATGATGTTGTAATGAGGGATTCACTACTAACATTTAAGCAGAGCCTGGATGCCTTTCTTGAAAAATGTAATATTACCAGTTATGTATATTAGATTTTATGACAGGGTATTGATCCAGGGAACTGGTCTGATTGCCGGATGTGGAGTCAGGAAGGAAATTTTTTCCCCATTGGAACTTGTTTGCCACATTGGGGTTTTTTTGCCTTCCTCTGGATCAACATGTTAGGCTACGGGTTGAACTAGATGGACTTAGAGTCTCCCTTCAACCTTAAAAACTATGATACTATGATACTGTAATGGGGTCAACAAGTCCGACTGTATCCCTTCTGTAGAAATGGCTTTGAATACTGTTCCAGCAATTGCCCACAAGGGGGCAGCGTCGTACTGTACAACGACAAACACAGAGCTGGGAAATTCCCCACAGGAGCTGGTGTGTGAAAAACCAGAAGAGAAGACGCGGGAAAGTGTTGTTCAGCTCCGGAGCTCAGTGAGGAGAGTCCTGCGTGTGGTCTCCCTGAAGAGAGGGCTCGTTTTGCCGCAAAAGTCAGGAAGAAATCACCCGGTGAAAGCAGTTTCTGTCACTCCCAGTCTGCAGAACTTTGTTTTCCTCAGGGAGTTAACCGGACTACCGAGCACCGCCATCTGAGTGTAATTGCAGGGACTGTGACCTGCCTTCTTCTGCCCGGCGTGCTCCGGGACCAAAAGACTACTTATAATCCGTCACCAGCTGGAGAAGATAAAAGAAAAGAAAAGACCGAGGAGCTTCATCTCTCCAGCGCTGCACCGGGACCCATCACCGCGAGACCCCAGGCCTGCGACGTGGGAGCGACATCTTCTTTCGGGATAGACTGGTACGTGTTTGTAGGGAAAGTTAGGGAAAGTTGCCGCCATTTTTTTGTTGTTGTTTTTTTCTTGCTGCATACCCGGAAGGAGTGAAAGTCCAGGGGCTTCCTATACCCATGTGTGCAGATAGCTCAGTTGATTGTATTATAAACATGTTTCCTAGTAAAGAAATGTTACTACCGGTAAAATCTGAGTATGGGGATTTTGTTGGAATAGAGCATACACACACACCCGCGGCCCTCCCATCGGTCGCTTCAATACTATGAACATATCTTGTTGGTTTGTAAGATTTATGCATCTGTTAATAAATCCTGCTCTTGTTTGAAGTTTGCAGGCTCTAACTTATTTGCATCTTATCAAACCTGCTAAATCTGCAGGGGGTTGAATACTACTTGTAGGCACTGTATAAGATACTTTTGGATACAAAGACTGATTAACACCAAATGACTTAAAGGCACATTAATCACATGTGCAGTAAAGTGAAGAGTGACATGCCTAATATAACAGTGTAGGGAGGCTTATAAGCCATGGAATGCTCCGCTGGGAAATTAAATATACAAATTGCCTCTTAAGAAAGGGAGAAGACTTGAACTTTAGTGCCACCTATTGGCAGTAACAATACTAAAAGAAAACATCGACATTTGATATTGACTTTTAGGATTGCTATTTCCAATAGTTGGCTCTAGAGTTTACGGCGGGCTTTACACGCTGCAACATCGCTAGCAATGTCGAGCGCGATAGCCCCCGCCGCCGTCGCACATGCGATAGGTGGTGATTGCTGCCGCAGTGAACATTATCGCTACAGCAGCTTCACACGCACATACCTGGTCGGTGACGTCGCTGTGACCGCCGAACAATCCCTCCTTCAAGGGGTTGGTGCTTTCGGCGTCACAGCGACGTCACCGCGGCCAATAGACACGGACGGGCGGAGATGAGCGGGACATAACATCCCGCCCACCTCCTTCCTTCTGCATTGTCGGTGGAGGCAGGTAAGGAGATGTTTGTCGTTCCTGCGGTGTCACACACAGCGATGTGTGGTGCTACAGGAGGACAAACAACATCGTACCGGCAGCAGCAGCGATATTATGAAAAGGAGCGACGTGTCAACGATCAACGATTTTTGACGTTTTTGCGATCGGTGATCGTCGCTCCTAGGGTTTACACGCTGCGACACAGCGCCGGATGTGCGTCACTAACGACGTGACCCCGACAATATATTGTTACCAATGTCGCAACGTGTAAAGCCCGCCTAAGTCCTCTTCCACTCTAAAGAGGCAAGTTGCTTATTTCATTTCCAAGAGGAGCATTGCACGGCTTATAAGCCTACTCACACTGGCATGTCAAGCATCTTACTCTCCATAAGAAGAAACGTTACTCATTAGACTGCAGTCAGAAGCCTCTCATACAGCCAAATCAGATCTCATGCTTTGTACTGACAAGGAACAACATTCTGAAGCACATGTCTGCATATTGAGGTTCTGGTTTGGCTTTTATCCTAAGTCATATGCAAGGCTCATTAAAGGGTCCATATTGACTTACGATTGCTACTTCCAATAGATGTCAGGTCTTTTTCATCTCTGAAGAGACAATTTGCATATTTAATATCCCAGAGGAGCTTTATGTGGCTTATACGTCTCCTTACACTGGCATGTCACTATCCACAAGGAGAACCCTTAAATTGTTGAGAAATTTTGTAAACTCACTGCATTACTTGAACTGGTTTTCCAGACTGAATTTAGCACTGCAGCAAGATTATTTATTTATAAGATAAAAAAATGTTACTCCCCACCTCTGCAGAGCCGCCAATCCGGTGGTCTCCTCGGGGACCTGAGGTGATGCGGTCCCATCTATTAGTTACCTGACTCTGCAGCCGACTGATAAATAGGATTCATCTTTTCAATTCCAAGTGGAGACCACCAAAGCAAAAGTGCTCAAGCGATAGGGAATTTTAATTGTAAGTAATATTTAAGTTTTTATTTTCAAATGATGCTTTTGCAAAAGTTCTGAAACTAAAGCGGGCTTTACACGCAGCGATATCGCTAGCGAGCGTATCCGCCCCCATCGGTTGTGCGTCACGGGCAAATCGTTGCCCGTGGCGCACAACATCGCTTACACCCGTCACACATACTTACCTGCCTAGCGACGTTGCTGTGGCCGGTGAACAGCCTCCTTTCTAAGGGGGCGGTTCGTGCGGCATCACAGCGGTGTCACTAAGCGGCCGCCCAATAGAAGCGGAGGGGCGGAGATGAGCGGGAAGAACATCCCGCCCACCTCCTTCCTCATTGCGTGCGGCTGCAGGTACGATGTTGTTCCTCGTTCCTGCGGTGTCACACGTAGCTATGTGTGCTGCCGCAGGAACGACGAACAACATTGTACCTGCAATAGCAATGATAATCGGGATAGGAACGACTGGACAACGATCAACGATATGGTGAGTATTTTTGATCGTTACCAGTCATTCATACGGTGTCACACACAATGTCGCTAACGAGGCCGGATGTGCGTCACGAATTCCGTGACCGCAACGACATCACGTTAGCAATGTCGTTGCGTGTAAAACCCGCTTAAGTGCTCGTCTTTAAATTATAATAGGTTTAAAAGTTGTACCAAAGACATTTTATTTACAATGACTATACCTGTCCAGTTTTGCAACTGATGTATCCAATAAACAGCCTTAAGGTGGCTTTACATGCTACGACATCGCTAAAGCGATGACGTTGGGGTCATGGATTTTGTGACGCACATCCGGCCACGTTAGCGATGTTGTTGCGTGTGACACCTATTAGCGATTTTGAATCGTTGCAAAAACGTTCAAAATCGCTAATCGTGACATCCCTCCCTAATTTCAATTATCGTTGCTGCTGCAGGTACGATGTTGTTCGTCATTCCTGCGGCATCACACATCGCTACGTGGGACACCGCAGGAACGAGGAACCTCTCCTTACCTGCGTCCCGCCCGCAATGAGGAAGGAAGGAGGTGGGCGGGATGTTCGTCCCGCTCATCTCCGCCCCTCCGCTTTGATTGGGCGGCCGCTTAGTGATGTCGCGGTGACGCCGAACGCACCTCCCCCTTAAGGGAGGGATTGTTCGGCAGTCACAGCGATGTCGCTGAACAGGTATGTGTGTGTGTGACGCTGCCGTAGCGATAATGCTCGCTACGGCAGCGATCTCCACATATCAGCCGTACGACGGGGCGGGTGTTATCGCTCTCGACATCGCTAGCAATTGCTAGCGATGTCGTAGCATGTAAAGCGGGCCTTATTCCACGTTGGCTGATTACCACAGAGGTAAAATAGACAGAAATTGACCTTCCTTTTCATGTCTGTTGCAGGGCTTTGTGCCATGTCTGGAATTTCCCTTTATGCACACAAAATAACATCTGAATTCTTTGATCCAACATATGTGGAGCAAAAGTAAGTTCTAAGATAATAAAATTGAAAAAGGCAGCCAAAATATGGAAGATATATCTGAATTCCTTTTCTATGACAGGTATGAGCTGGGAGCGGCGCTGTTTATCGGATGGGCAGGATCATCTCTTACCGTGATCGGAGGTGCTATTCTCTGCCTCTCTTTTAATGATACTATCAAAAAAGACAGGTATGGAAAAATAATGTACAATAAATCACAAGAGTGAATACACCAATCACATTTTTGTAAGTTTCTATTATATCTTTTCATGGGACAACACTGAAGATATGACCCTTTGATACAATGTAAAGTAGTCAGTGTGCAGCTTGTATAAAAGTGTAAATGTTGTGTCCTCTAAATAACTCAACACATAGTCATTAATGTCAAAACTGCTGTCAACAAAAGTGAGTGCACCCCGAAAATGGCTAAATTCTGCTCACTGATGTCATGTGACTCATTAATGTTACAAGGTCTCTGGTGTGAATGGGAAGCAGGTGTGTTAAATTTGGTGTTATCCCTCTCACACTCTCTTATACTGGTCCCTGGAAGTTCAGCATGGCATCTCACGGCAAAGAATTCTCTGATGATCTGAAAAAATAAGAAAGATGGCCTAAGCTATAAGCCGATTGCCAGCACCCTGAAACTGTGCTGCAGCACAATGGTTATGGCTATATAGCAGTTTACCAAGACAGGTTCCACTCAGAACAGGCCTCGCCATGGTCGACCAAAGAAGTTGAGTGCACGTTCTCAGCAACATATCCAGAGGTTGTCTTTTCAAGATAGATATATGAGTGCTGCCAGCATTGCTTCTGAGGTATGATGCACAAGAAAACCCACAAACAGTTTGCTGAAGACAAGCAGATTAAGGACATGGATTACTGCAATCCTATGTTTTGAAGAGAATAAGATAAACTTATTTGGTTCAGATAGTGTCAAACGTGTGTGGTGGCAACCAGGTAAGGAGCACAAAGACAAGTGTGTACAAGTGTGTACTGCCTACAGTCAAGCATGGTGGTGGGAGTGTTATGGTTTGGGGTGCCTGAATGCTGCTGGCTGTGGAGAGCTACAGTTCATTGAGAGAACCATGAATGCCATCATGTACTGTGACATACTGAAGCAGAGCAAACTGGGCCACAGGGCAGTATTACAACATAATGACCCCAAAGACACGTCCAGGACGACCACTGCCTTGCTAAAGAAACTGAGGGTAAAGGTACTGGACTTGCCAAGAATGTCTCCAGACCTAAACCCTATTGAGCGTCCGTGGGGCCTCCTTAAAAAAAGGTGGAGGAGTGCAAAGTCTCTAACATCCACCTATTCTGTGATGTTGTCATGGAAGAGTGATAGAGGCTCCCAGTGGCTCCTGCTCTAGTGAAATCCAAGCCCAAGAGAGTTAAGGCAGTTCTTGAACATTAATGGGTCATATAGCTGCAGTGAAAATGTTTCTACTTCCTAAAATAATTCATATTTTGAAACTCTCCCTGTTAAGGGTCTCATAGGGGGAACTTAAATCACTGCAGGCTGCTATTATGAGATTCATCTAGAATGGCAAACAACATAGAATTTTTTTTTTTTTAAAATCTCACTTCTCACAGATTGCAGGGGGGGGGCTTTCGGTCCTAGAAATTATTAAGGCTTGAAAAGAATACTCGTGTGGGCAACATTATGGGCATATAACAAATGGATTGAAAAAGAAAAAATGTCGATGGCCATGGTCCATCCAAACTCTCTTGTGTAGTCCACTAGGTCTATGCAGTTTACATGAGAAATTTGGCTCACATGCATCAAGCGCTTTGATTTGGCTTCCCCCAGGTCTCCAATGATATCCTTCATATATCAGTCTTTAATTCCAAATAGGATGGAACCAGCGATGGTTCACCCATGGAGTTTGGCAGGACTCTCCAGATATGCAGACATTGTGGCCAGGGAATCACTAGAACTACACTCATTTGACTATATGAAAATACATTTCTCCATAAATAACCTAAAAATGTTTTCAATTCATGCAGATTAAACGTTTACCGTTGTCGTTATACGGTTCAATGGGAGTCTCTCAGTTTGAGAAGCTATGACGAAGGGGCCATCAACTAAGGGGCTGATATCTGATTTCTATAGTGTAATGTACTCTCCTCGAAATGAACCTCTGAAAAAACACTCTTTTATGATAAAATGGGAGTCTCTCCTTTGGAAGACAGCTGTTTCCCCAGGGTTGGTGGCAAATTTGGGAAAAGGCGGCTAAAGCATCCAAATAAACTGTGTATAAAGAAAATCAATATAAAGTCCCCAGAGCTTTTACATAAATTTAATCCTCAGTTCCCAGATGTCTGTTGATATTGTGGTAGGGCAACCTGGTCTCAATATCACTTTTTTTGGACTTGCGCTGAGGTGACTGGATTTTGAGATTCAGGGAAATCCTTAATTCAAAACTTACTCTAGTAGGAGGTAGGGCTGGACCCTGCAATTTATCAATCTCAATGTCACTCCTAGAGGTATGGGAAAGAACTCATCCAAATCTTTGACAGAAGGGACCACAGGACAGCCCTAAGGCCGCCTGCACACTGCATTCCTCTCCCCAGTCAGTGGTCCTTATTGTTAATAAGATCAGGAGGAGAGAGAGCACAATCTAACGGACAAATATAATAAGAAATGTAAGAAAATCTTTTTTCAGTTAAAAATGTGATAAAAATATTTATTATCCAAAAGCTAAAAATAGCTACACCACAATGTTAGGCAGAAGTTATAGGGAATAATCACTGGGGACTATGCGTTTCGGCATTCTTTCATGCCTTCCTCATGGTCCATTAACAAAGAACGCTGAAACGCGTAATTCCCAGTGATTATTCCCTATTTCTGCCTAATATTGTGGTGTAGCTATTTTTACCTTTTGGATAATAAAGATTTTATCCCCTTTTTAACTGAAAAAGGTTTTTGTTCCATTTCTTATTATATTTGTCCGCTGTATTGTGCTCTGTCTTTCCTGATCTTATGTGGCTGGCTCCCACCCTTCTCCTAGCGGACTTTCTTCTACAAGCTTATATCCACAAAGAACTGCAACACCGGTAGGCTGGCAACTCTTTTTTTATATTGTTAATAAGGAAAACTTGCATGGATAAGGTGGAACAGGTTGGGTTTACAGTGGTTCCGTGGATAACTTGCATTAGTGTTGTTTGGATCTTCAATTTTCTTACTATGTTCCAGGATGCAATATGTCATAGGGGCCACTGGAGGGCCATTTAGCCCTAATGATAAGTTTTAATGTTCTTTACACCCACTGATGTACTTTTTCTTAATGCAAATGTTTTGTGTTTATGCTTTTGTTGATTGTTAAACTTTATAAATCTCAATAAAAATGACAGTTATAAAAAAACAGTGCTTGAAAATAATAGTGGCCACACAAAATATTGACACTTTGGGCACAATTTTGCCATTTTCACTTTAGGAGTATATTTACTTTTGTTGCCAGCGGTTTAGACATTAGTGGCTGTGTTTAGAGATGAGGCAACACGAGGTTCAGTGTTTGTACCAAACACAGACTTTACAAAAAAAAAAGTTCAGGTTCAGAGTCCGGGTGCTTTACGTATGAACACCACTTAGATGGGCATCACTATGGTCGATAACGCTCAGTGCTCATCCCAGTGCGGGCTGCTTGCAGTGTTTGAACGGCTCTCACTGGGGGTAATGAGTCACCCACCTTCAGCGGTCGCCGTAGGGACATTGCTCCACCTCCAGGGAAGCCGCAGGGACTTCTCTTAGGGATCTTCTCTGGCAACAGGTATGTCAGGTTATGTAGTTCTTAGTCGTGGCGCCACTCTCGGTTTGCGGTCAGGATTAGAGGTGACCGCCACTGCAGTTTTAACGAGTGTCTGGGGCTGATGGGATCTGCAGTTAGGTGGTGTGGCCTCCCGAGAGTGAGGCTGGCCCCAGGGGCTCGGGTGTGTGTGTGGAACAACAGGTCGCAGAATAATTCAGTCTTAGCCCAGCAATGTCTTGCAACTGGTTTACTCACTGTCAGGTGTTTCAAGCGGTACCTGGGCGATGCTGAGATACACCAAGGAAAGAACCAGGTTTCCTTCAGGATGGAATAAGGGCAACTGTTAGCTCACCTTCCTAGCACTTCTTGTTTCGGATAACCCCCGACTTGAAGTATAATGGGGTTCATCCAGGGAAGTCGCAACTGCCTTTTCTCCCCTTTCTGGCCCCTTTGTGGGCAGCGTGGACCAAGGTGAATAGCTCAGGCTCAATTCTCCTTATGTTCCCCCTCGTTGCTGCTCATGCTCGGACTCTGTTTTGTTTGGTGTGGGACTTGCTGTCCACCCCACCGGCAGGTTTAGCAGACCACTAAATGGATGTCTGGCTCTAAGAACCTGTTCCCCGTGCGTGCCTAGCCCTCCAGAAGTCTCCGTACATGACCAGCTGACTTCTCTTCCTCAGCGTCTTTGTGTCCAACTTCTGGTGACCGTTCTCCCGCGCCAACAGCTACTACACATGCAGGGTCTGACTAGTGTGTCCACTCTCCTGTGTCTCCACTTCAGACTCGGCTTACTCCTATCCTACTCCTTCCTCTGACTGACTGCCACTGCAGACTAGCTTCCAGCATCTCTACCGCACCCCTTGATTGGATGTGGAGGTACGCCCCCTCCTGGGTCTGCCCAGGGGTCCCCTCAATGGTGTGTGAGACCTGGTCACTATGTGTCTGTGCGTACACACCCTATTCTAGCCTTTTGGATTACCTGTTTGCACTCACCCAGCATGGGTGCAGTACTCAGTGGTGCCTGACCAGGTCAGAGGCGTCACAGTAACATAATACAGCTCACATGCCCAGAGATCCCCTATCACTCTATTGGGTCTCTATGACTGTTGATATTGATTAGAAAGGCTGAGCTTCCTCCCATCATTCTTACAGTCTTGATACACTCTGGCTAGGAAATGACTGTCATTTACAAATTGTATTATAAAATCTTCATACACCTTGGATAGTCATAATTTACATTAACTTTAAGATATCTTTGTCTTTTTCAGAATGAATTATCCTTACAATGGAGCAAAGTCGGTGAGATCTGCCCATACAAGCCACCAAGATCAGAACAACAACCGCAATGGACTAAAAGGAATACCAAGACATTTTGACAAGAACGCCTATGTGTGACCGATACCACGTACTGGACTATTGCCCTTTATCTATCAGATATAGAGTACGTCATGTACTATCCTGCCTTGACTACCCTTGTTCAGTGATGGGACATTACCATTACCTGATAAGCAGCAGCTCCACCTAAAAAGTACAAAACAAACAAAATATATGTAATATCTAAACATAAATATAGAAAAACAAAATTATATGTGCCATCTGGACTAAGGAGAAATATATATATATATATATATATATATATATATACATACACACAGTATATATGCTGTAACAACATGCAAATAATATTTTGAGACTCAAGTCCATGTGTTCAATGTGAATATTTAGATCTATTTTCATTAAGAAATGTAGTTTATAGACAGAATATACTATAATAAAAATGGAAGACATTGGTGACATTCTGTTATATAATTTTGTATATAACATAACCTGCACATTTGTGGATAAGGTTTGGCCTCCACAGAGACTTTGACAGTGACATATGTCAGCAGTGGCCAAAAATTACTGCTACATGATATGGTAATGAAAGTCGCCTGAAATCTAAACTCATTAGACTTCTTATGACTTGTGTAAGTACAGTGATGAGCAAAAGGGTAACAATGTTTTGAACTTTTGACTTTCAAGCTCCATGTCTCACCGTCCACTACAGCTTTGAGGATGAGATGACCTTCATTTCATAGACATTATCTTAGCAATCTAATACATAAATTTGACTTGCAACTATTTAGCATAAGATTAGTTATGCAGATTATTGTCATGTGACTGCATTGTTACTGTTTTGCTCCTGGTGGTTGAATTTTAATTTTTCTTCCTGTATACTACTAATTACAATCTGTTCTCACATTCCCTACTAGCTCAGTATTTTATTAGGTTGATTCCCTAATTTGATGAGCCATGAAGATTTTCCCAAATCAACAGAAACTGCATCATTCAGCTCATCGATGGCCAAGAAAATTGCCAAAATACATCATGTGAGGCCATGATAGTTGGAAGAATACGAAATGAAGTCTGTTGATTCATTCAAAAGCTGAGAAGTGCACTTCCAGACAAAATATTGGAGTTAATAAGTCGGCTCATCCCAGGTCAATAAGTTGTGGCACGACAAACATGACAGAGGAGGTGGCTTGTATGCTTTGCAATAGTGAAGTCACAGACATCCATGCAAGCACCATGTAAAGCTTGTTACACAGATCTGGAATGGTGGCCCGAAAAAGATGAAGAAGAGTTGGCTCGAGTTTGCAAAGCAGTATGAAAAATGGACAATAGAAGATTGGAAATAGGTGATTTAGCGTGATGAGAAGAAAGTCAATAGACTAGGCTCTGATGGGAGCAAATGAGTCTGGAAGAAATAAGGGAAAAAGTTGCTAACGGATCAAGAAATTGAAGGAACTGTCAAGTTCAGTGGAGGAAGCCTGATGATAGGGGGTTGTTTGACAGCCAAATGTGTTGGATACTTGAACGTGATCGATGATGGTCTTAATGCTGAGCTATATGTGGGTATCCTACAAGATGAGTTACTTTGTACACTAGAGTACTATGGGTCTGAAAAGGATGACATAGTGTTCCAGCAGGACAACGACCCAAAGCATATGTCGAGATTGGCAAAGAAATGGTTCAATGACAATGAAGTAGAGGTGCTGATTTGGCCCCACAGTTCCCAAACCTAAACCCAATAGAAGTTTTATTGGTAGAGTTGAAGAAAAAGTCGTGTACATACCCAAGTGAGTTGACCAGTATGCACCAAGATTGGGAATGTGGAAAAGAGAACGGGGATCATATTGCGGTTGAGACATGCTTGAATCTCATTGAGATCATGTCCAGAAGGATCCAGGCAGTGGTGAAAGTCAAAGGTGGATTTACAAAATACTAACAAAATAATACTAATTTAAGTTTAGATTTTTAGGAGCAAAATAGTAAAATGCAGTGACATGACACAAATCTACATAACTGATCATATGCTAAATAGTTGCAAGTCAAATTTGTGTATGAGATAGCCAAGATGATTAACTATAAAATGATGGTAGTCTCACACTCAAAGCTGTAGTGGATGGTGAAAAATGGAGCCTGAAAATCAAAAGATCAAAACATTGTTACCCTTTGCTTGTCACTGTATATCATTGGTCATGAACATTTTCATCATGGTGCAATGTATCAGAGATCATGTCACCACCAATGTGATTGCAACAATAAGTGCTGGCAATATAGTTAATGTTTATTAGGTTTTGTTGTGATGAAATACCTTTTAATTAGAGTATCTACTAGGCCTGAGGTCCACAACTTGTTGCAGGAAATCTCTTCTCAAATAACCCACATGCCACATTGACTATCAAAATCTAAAAGAGGAGTGATACACACACGCGCACACACACACACACACACACATATATATATATATATATATTTTTTTTTTTTTTTTTTCTACCAATCAGTTGAAAAGGAATCACCCTGTTACAATCAGTGGATAGTATACAGAAAGTAGCAGCGTTTAAACTGTTAATAGAGACATCAAAAGCAAAAAGTACCGTATTTTCCCCCAGAACATTGTGACAGTATCACGTTATTCTAAAACGAATACAAGCTTTCTCTGTAATTT
The DNA here is from genome assembly GCF_048569485.1 of Anomaloglossus baeobatrachus. Lineage (NCBI taxonomy): Eukaryota > Metazoa > Chordata > Amphibia > Anura > Aromobatidae > Anomaloglossus > Anomaloglossus baeobatrachus. The sequence continues at coordinate 83,262,468 of NC_134357.1, read as the reverse complement.
TTTTCAGCCTATTTAAAAAAAAATGCTGAGGCCATTGTATTGTTGAAGGAAAATGGTGAAAACTAGGCTCACTGCAAACAATACTTCTTTAATTATATAGCTTTCTGGCACTTTTGGTGCAGGTTTTGGTCTGTTATAATTTCTACTCACGAAGGAAATATGTATCTCGTGTGCATAAAGGAACTTAGAGGAAAACAATGAGGGATTAAAGGTGGTTTTCCCCCCAAAAAAGATAACTTTAATAAATAGATCTTGGAATAATAAGCTCCACAATTTGATGTGTTTAAAAAAAAAATATGTTCCTGTGCTGAGATAATCTTATATATGTGTCCCTGCTATGTACTGTGTAATGGCTGTGTCTGACCGTACAGGAACATGGTCTGATCATACCATAGCTCCTAGGCCGGGGAGGAAACAGAAGAAGAGGAAGCAGAAGAAAGTATACAAACATTACAGCCCAGAATCACAAATTATTCTTTCTTTGAGTTAAAACATTTTTTTAAAAACAGACAGGGAACTGTTTTACCTGACGAAAAGATTCAGCTGTGATCCCATGCTATATTAATAATAATAATAAGTTTTATTTCTATAGCGCCAACATATTCCGCAGCCCTTTACAATTCAGTGGGGACATGTACAGACAATATGAGACAATACAACATAACAAAATTAAGATACCAGGAGGAGTGAGGGCCCTGCTCGTAAGCTTACAGTCTATGGGGAAATAGGGGAGACACAAAAGGTGAATGGGGGGGAGACAAGCTTGTCATATATGGGTCCAGCCATCGATTTAATAGGGTAATATTAGATTATAGATTCTAGATATTAGATATAGATTATAATAGATAATATATTATCTTTATACTCTGTTGCATCCTCCTTGGCCCATGAGCTGTGGTATGATCACCCCATGTCCCTCTATGGTCAGACACAGCCATTACACAGTACACAGCAGGAGCACATATATAAGATTATCTCAGCACAGGAACATTTTTTAAAACACATCCAATTGTAGAAATTAATATTATTCCAAGATCTATTGATTAAAATCCAACTTTAAAATGAACTTTGTTCATGGGAAATACCCTTTAAGTTGCTGTAATTGCTGTTTAGGTATAAGAGAAAAACACTGAAATAGCCATTCAGCTCTTTCTTCGGCCACTTTGTGGTGAGTTAAGGAAGCCTACGTCATAACTGGAGCCAGAAATAAGTTTTCAATGGTTAGGTTGGGTGGGACACTGTGGGAAGACAGGTTGGAACGCTTTTCTTACGAATATACCGTAGAAGACTGATGTCTCTAGGTCTATTGTATCCTTTCCTAGCTGCTATTAGCAAAAAGGTACAATCTTTTGTGAGAGATGGGGGAGGCCCCCGAAATGTCACCACAGGTGTTTTTTTATACCGGAATATCCCTTCGGCTGGTGTCTCTACTAGAGCTGTATGAACTATTCCACCCTGCAGAGATTGTCTGGTTCAACTGCTGCAGTCACTGCAAGACAGGGGAGTCGATCCGGCCTATTGTATGGAACTGTTTTTTTCTGGCAACACTTTTTTTTGGACCCATTTGAAAAATTACATGGAATCTTTCATTGAGCTCCAGCAGGACACCAGGATGCATGAATATTAGAAATAATAGGAGGAAAGGATTGTTCTTCACATTTCTGTTGTATTTCTATTTGAATTGGAAAATGTATATGTGAATTTACAAGATTGATCAATATATGAAATTTATATAGTTTCAAAGAAACTGTTGCACCGTTATTTTGTTTCTATTTATTAGTCTAATATCTGGTGACAACAATAATTTTCAATGGTTAGGCTGGATGGGAGGGTGTGGGAAGGCAGGATGGAATGCTTTTCTTATAAATATAGAAGACCTATGCCTCTGGGTCTACTGTTTCCTTTGCAAGCTGCTGTTAGAAAATTGGTGCAATTTTTATTATTAGTACAGTGGACCTGTTCCCATTATATCCTGCACTTGGTGTATGATGAGCGATCCACTTTAAGGGGTAGTCCAGGAGATAAAAAAAAAATATTCTACTAGCCCTGCCCTCATAAACTATTAAGATGAGATGCACAGTGAAGTTCTATATCTCTACAATACCTATAATTCAGTGTGACAGGAGCTGCTCTTCACTTCTCTCCCTCACCTCTGGGACAATACATCACACATCAGGGAGAATTGTAACAGCCAGTTTTCTGGTAATAGCTGTTTTTCTGCAGTCTGAGAACAGGGGCTGTGACCACACCTCTCCACACCCACTGTTCTCTGGGAGAAACGGCTATTATCCAAGACAGAGGTTCCCACCTCCAGTCCTCAAGGCACACCAACAGTGCATGTTTTCAGGATTTCCTTAGTATTGCACAGGTGATAATTTAATCACCTGCAAAGGTGTTGAATCCAACACCCATGCAATGCTAAAGAAATCCTGAAAACATGCACTGTTGGTGTGCCTTGAGGACTGGAGTTGGGAACCCCTGATCCAAGAGACTGGCTGGGCAGCACGGTGGCTCAGTGGTTATCACTGCAGTCTTGCAGCACTGGGGTCCTGGGTTCAAATCCCACCAAGGACACTGTCTGCAAGGAGTTTGTATGTTCTCCCCGTGTTTGCGTGCGTTTCCTCCGGGTACTCCGGTTTCCTCCCACACTCCAAAGACATACAGATAGGGACTCTAGATTGTGAGCCCCAATGGGGACAGTGTTACCAATGTATGTAAAGCGCTGTGGAATTAATAGCGCTATATAAATGAATAAAATTATTATTATTTAATAACAGCAGGGAGCAGGCCACACCCACTGATGTGTGGTGCAATGTCCCAGAGGGGAGGGGGAAGCAGAAAGAGCAGCTGCTGTCACACTGCATTACAGGTATTGTAAGGATACAGAACTGCACTGGACATTTCATAAAAAGTATTTTTATCTCCCTGGAGTAGCCCTTGAAAGGGAATATGTCATCAGGTGTTTGCTACCCCATCTGAGAGCAGCATAATATAGATGCAGATACCCTGATTCCAGCTGTGAGTCACCTACTAGGCTGCTTGCTGTCATTTTCATAAAATCAATGATTTCCCTGCTGCAGATCTAGCAGTTCTACAGAGCTCATGAATATGCTGGACTACCTGGGAGCATGCCAAGTAGTCCTCTAATGATAATCTACTGCTAATTGAACAGTTTTTTTAAAAAATGACATCATCATATGGGCTGTCCCATATTGTGTAAAGGCATAGTACTCTTTGTGTATGTAAACTTTTGACTTTGCAGAAAGTAATAAGAATTCCTTAAAACATTCTCCCTCTCTAATTATTCTGGCATTTGGCAAATAGAAATAATTTTGGTTCCTAATTGACCTAAAACGGGAAAGGTTTATTCTGATTTCATGTCAGATAGTGAGAAAAACATGCAGATGTGTCTTTTTAGTATATGTAAAACTTTGGTTTCAACTGTATATACAGTATTCTAGAAAGCTATATATGAGGGCTCACTGGAGGTAGCCGCAGCTTATAGGGGACAAATCTGGTGATAGGTTCCCTTAAATAGAATTGTGTTAATCATTTAAATATTGACCATTTATCTGTACATTTCTTTAGTATTGTATCTACAGTACTTTTGTATTCAATTTCTGAAGTCTAACTCTCCATTAAAGCTCTTTTATAAGATTAATATCTTTATGATGGTCTAGTTTTAATTGGTCTGCAATTCTGGAAAGAAAAGTTAACAATGAAAGATTAAAGTCCAGCAACAACAGCATTGGTAATCTGATCTAAATATCGTCAATGGTTATGAGAGCTGTTGGTAAATTCTGCAGGAATGTAACGGTAGAAGCTGCTTAGACTTTACAAAAATCAACTACGAGACTAAGCAGTCAGTCAACTATATAGCCTTGTATCCTATATACACAAAAGGAATGATGGTAAAAATCTGGTTTGCGATGGAGGTGGGGGGTGCATTCCAATAAATATACAGTAATAATAGAAGACTCAGTTGGGGGTGGACTTGGCAGATTTTCTAATAGCTTTAAACAAGCTTCTCAATTATGAGTTGGCCATGGTCTCTACACCGAAAATGTGGATTGTAAAGTGCAATCTACAGAAAAAATAATGTGCAATAATGTAATATGAAACAAGTAAAGGCATATTATTATCAATCTTTTTACATATTAGAAGTACATGTCTCCAAGCCCAGATCCAGCATAACACAACCAGATTCGAGGAGCTGTCTTCCTGTCCTGGGAGGTCAGTGGCACATCCCTCTCTCAACTATATTGTCTATGGAGGCACTGTGGGTATATCATACTGTGTGTGGAGGCACTATGGGGACATCATACTATATGAGGAGGCACTATAGAGACAGTGTACTATGTGTGGAGGCACTGTGGGGACATCATACTGTGTGTGCAAACAGTGTGTAGACATCATACTTTGTGGAGGCACTGTGGGGGACATCATACTGTGTGTGGAGGCACTATGGGGACATCATACTATATGAGGAGGCACTATAGGGACAGTGTACTATGTGTGGAGGCACTGTGGGGACATCATACTGTGTGTGCAGACAGTGTGTGGACATCATACTGTGTGGAGGCACTGTGGGGGACATCATACTGTGTGTGGAGGCACTGTGGCGGACATTATACGGTGTGTGGAGGCACTGTGGGGGACATTATACGGTGTGTATAGGCACTGTGGGGGACATTATACGGTGTGTATAGGCACTGTGGGGGACATTATGCGGTGTGTATAGGCACTGTGGGGGACATTATACAGTGTGTATAGGCACTGTGGGGTCATTATATGGTGTGTATAGGTGTCGCGGGCGGAGGAGGGGACGCCGCGCTCTCCCTCTGCTCGGGTCCGGCTGCCGCGGCTGCTGCGGCCTGCCGCTGCTCGGTGGCTCGAGCGATGGGCCGGATCCCGGGGACTCGAGGGGTGCTCCTCGCCCGTGAGTGAAAGGGGGTTTTTGGGTGTGGGGATTGTTTATTGTCCGTGACGCCACCCACGGTTGTGGTGATTTGTTGACACCACCGCTGCTCTGTATGGGGATCCCGGGAGTGATGGTATGGAGCAGCCAGTTGTTGGGTTGCCCCTCCGTGGGTAGGGGTTGGTGATCCCGGGGCCCAGTGATGAAGTGGGAGATGCAGGGCTTGGTGGGCGCAGGGACGCGGGGGCAGCGCTGTGCCTTGCGGCACTGTGGTACTCACTCAGCCTGAGACGATGACACAGTTCTCGGTAAAACACACGGCTGGAAAGACGGTTCCCACGGACGGCTGCACTTGCTTTCCCCAGTAGGTGACGGTCCCTCTGTCCTGCACCTATGATGATAATGGTTGCGATGGGTTCCCACCGGTAACCCGCTCCCCGGCTTGGATATGGGCCGGAGGAGCCCTACTTTGCCCGCAGGCGCTGGCCCTGAGAAACTGGTGCCCTGGCGGTGGCGGTGTCTCTCCGTTGCGGTTGGACTGTTGCCTTCAATCGGGACTTGGTTGTTGGGAGACAGACGTCCCCTTCACTGACGGATTTGGCAAATTATGGCGACTCCTAGCCGAAAGGCCCCTGCCCTGGTGCTGACTGTTCTTCGTATACTGCTCCAGACCGCCGGGTCACCACCCGTCCGCAGTCCTTCCAGCAACCTCCGAGCTGTCCCCCTGCAGACTATCACCGCCGTCTGCTGACCTTGCTGTCACTGTCCGGGGCACACACCCGGAACAACTTCAGGGTTTACTACTCTCACTTTTTCTGTCACTTCAGCTTTTCTCCTTAGCTCCACTACTACTTCCTTCTACTTTCACTTCCTTAACTGTTCTGCCTTGTTTTCCCGCCTCCAGGGCTGTGAACTCCTCGGTGGGCGGAGCCAACCGCCTGGCCCACCCCCTGGTGTGAACATCAGCCCCTGGAGGAAGGCAACAAGGATTTTAGGTTAGCCTTGGTGTTCCTAACTGGGGTGTAGGGTGTGGTGGTGTGATGACCTGTGACCCCTGGCTTGCCCAGGGCGTCACATTCCCCCTTAGCAAAATGCAGACAGTCCAACACCGGTTTTATTTTCTGAAAAATATATAAAAAGGTAAAACGGTAACATAACAATTCATGACATCTTCCCACATCGGGAGGCACATTTCTTAAACGTTGCAAACGGTTTACGGTTACGGTCTCCGCTCTCTCCCACCCAAGCAACCTGGCCCTGATGCTGCCCCTAAAACTCCGGCAGCACCCCTTGACCCAAGTCCAGCACAAGTTACCCGAGCGGGATCTGTCCTTCCCCTCCACAGGGTAGCCACCGGTTCCTGTGGTGGCTGGGCCCCAGCCTGCTCTGCTGAGGGCCCTCCCTCCAACCTGCCTCTCCGGAGGCGGTAATTGCGGAAACGGTAACGGTAAAACAACTTATTTACATGCTACTAACGTTTGTGGTTGCCCTGCAAGTTCACGGGCTTGTCCATGGAAAGTTCTCCATGCAAAACTTTTCAAACAGTCCCCACGGGGACAACGGCGCCAGCAACGGCCGGTTTTCTCACAATCACGGTAGAATCAGGTGAAGCTTCGGTAATCATTCTCATTTTTAAACTTTCAAACAAACTCAGTGGTGGTCCCAACGGGGACTGCTGCAGCGGGCATCCGCTGCCCTTACTCTGAGTCCTCAACAACACCTGAGGGAGGGGGTGCGGTGCTCACTCGGGACTCCTGGCTGCCCCTTAGCTTAGCGTCCAGCGCAAACCACCCCCTCTCCCCACAGTGCCGGGTGTACTGCACAATGTCGCCCGGCATTAGGTTACGGCCGGGATGCTCCTCAGGCAGGTGGGCATTCACATCCCGCCGGGCTACAAACACTTCGGCCTCCAGGCCCGGTTCATATATAGACCCATAGCCCCGGCGGACATCAAACCGCCTCACCTGCCCTTCGTACAGCGGGCCCCAGACACGGAACGTTGCTCGACGGAGGCTCTCTTTCTCTCTAATTGCTCGGGCCACCAGCTCCGCCTTCTTCCTCTCTCTCTCACCGATCTCCAGGCCCAGCGGTACCGGCTCTCTGTCCCAATACGGCGCTGCTGCGAGCTCCGGCGCACGGGGTCCGGGCCCCGCGGGACATTCTGAACGTTGCCCACTGTCAGGGATCTGGGCGGCAAGTCCCGCGGCGTCTTGGCCTTGGGCGCCACCTTGCAGCGACAACCCGGCGCCACCTCAGCCGAGGTGTGGGGGATGGGCACAGGGGCTTTCCGCAGCTGGGCCTCCGGCTCGGAACGGTTCATCAGCTCCGGCTCGGGGACTTTCTCTGGAGACGCCTCCGGTGCGGTTTTCGGAGCCTTCCAGGGCAACACCTCCGGTCGACTACGGGCTCCGGCTACACGTCGGCCCGCCTGGGCGGGGATGTTGGGTATTGCTACCGGTTGCGGTGGTAGCAGGCCTAGTGGCGGGGTCACGGCCTCCGAGACGGGTGGCGAGGGAGGCAGCGGGGGGAGAGGGCTTGGACCGGGTCCCGCAGCCGCGATGACCGGCCCTTCAAGGGCATCGGGGCGTGGGTCACTCACCCTCCCTTCCTCCGCTTCCTCCTCGCGTCTCCGCACGGCTGCTATAACGTCCGCCATGTCGGTCTCCCACTCCTCCATGAGGAGCTGCATCCTGACCTGCAGCCATTGGTAGAGCTGCGCGGTCCGGATCTCCACCCACGCCGCGGTTCCAGGCGCGGGGGCTACGGTGTCGCGGGACGGCATCCACATGCTGCTGGCGGCTTTTCCCAGGAACAAGATGTCTGCAGAGTCCTGGCGTCCCTGCTTTTATAGCTGCGTTCACATGCAGCCAGCCGCCATCAGGTCCCCCTTAGCTTCTTTCCGGCCCCTCCTCTCTCGGGGCGGGGTTTTGGCCTTCGCGCCTCTGCTACTCGAGAAGACGCTCGAGCGGGAACTTTTCGCGCCAAAGATGGCGACTTCTGAAATTTTTCAGCCGGATACCTCCGGCGGTCACAAGGCGCACCTCTACCCAACGGCAGAGCGGTAAGATCCTGTTCGTGACGCCAAGTTGTCGCGGGCGGAGGAGGGGACGCCGCGCTCTCCCTCTGCTCGGGTCTGGATGCCGCGGCTGCTGCGGCCTGCCGCTGCTCGGTGGCTCGAGCGATGGGCCGGATCCCGGGGACTCGAGCGGCGCTCCTCGCCCGTGAGTGAAAGGGGGTTTTTGGGTGTGGGGATTGTTTATTGTCCGTGACGCCACCCACGGTTGTGGTGATTTGTTGACACCACCGCTGCTCTGTATGGGGATCCCAGGAGTGATGGTATGGAGCAGCCAGTTGTTGGGTTGCCCCTCCGTGGGTAGGGGTTGGTGATCCCGGGGCCCAGTGATGAAGTGGGAGATGCAGGGCTTGGTGGGCGCAGGGACGCGGGGGCAGCGCTGTGCCTTGCGGCACTGTGGTACTCACTCAGCCTGAGACGATGACACAGTTCTCGGTAAAACACACGGCTGGAAAGACGGTTCCCACGGACGGCTGCACTTGCTTTCCCCAGTAGGTGACGGTGACGGTCCCTCTGTCCTGCACCTATGATGATAATGGTTGCGATGGGTTCACACCGGTAACCCGCTCCCCGGCTTGGATATGGGCCGGAGGAGCCCTACTTTGCCCGCAGGCGCTGGCCCTGAGAAACTGGTGCCCTGGCGGTGGCGGTGTCTCTCCGTTGCGGTTGGACTGTTGCCTTCAATCGGGACTTGGTTGTTGGGAGACAGACGTCCCCTTCGCTGACGGATTTGGCAAATTATGGCGACTCCTAGCCTTGCCGGGATCCGAAAGGCCCCTGCCCTGGTGCTGACTGTTCTTCGTATACTGCTCCAGACCGCCCGGTCACCACCCGTCCGCGGTCCTTCCAGCAACCTCCGAGCTGTCCCCCTGCAGACTATCACCGCCGTCTGCTGACCTTGCTGTCACTGTCCGGGGCACACACCCGGAACAACTTCAGGGTTTACTACTCTCACTTTTTCTGTCACTTCAGCTTTTCTCCTTAGCTCCACTACTACTTCCTTCTACTTTCACTTCCTTAACTGTTCTGCCTGGTTTTCCCGCCTCCAGGGCTGTGAACTCCTTGGTGGGCGGAGCCAACCGCCTGGCCCACCCCCTGGTGTGAACATCAGCCCCTGGAGGAAGGCAACAAGGATTTTAGGTTAGCCTTGGTGTTCCTAACTGGGGTGTAGGGTGTGGTGGTGTGATGACCTGTGACCCTGGCTTGCCCAGGGCGTCACATTCCCCCTTAGCAAAATGCAGACCGTCCGCGGGCTGCCCGTCCAACACCGGTTTTATTTTCTGAAAAATATATAAAAAGGTAAAACGGTAACATAACAATTCATGACATCATCCCACATCGGGAGGCACATTTCTTAAAAGTTGCAAACGGTTTACGGTTACGGTCTCCGCTCTCTCCCACCCAAGCAACCTGGCCCTGATGCTGCCCCTAAAACTCCGGCAGCACCCCTTGACCCAAGTCCAGCACAAGTTACCTGAGCGGGATCTGTCCTTCCCCTCCAGAGGGTAGCCACCGGTTCCTGTGGTGGCTGGGCCCCAGCCTGCTCTGCTGAGGGCCCTCCCTCCAACCTGCCTCTCCGGAGGCGGTAATTGCGGAAACGGTAACGGTAAAACAACTTATTTACATGCCACTAACGTTTGTGGTTGCCCTGCAAGTTCACGGGCTTGTCCATGGAAAGTTCTCCATGCAAAACTTTTCAAACAGTCCCCACGGGGACAACTGCGCCGGCAACGGCCGGTTTTCTCACAATCACGGTAGAATCAGGTGAAGCTTCGGTAATCATTCTCATTTTTAAACTTTCAAACAAACTCAGTGGTGGTCCCAACGGGGACTGCTGCAGCGGGCATCCGCTGCCCTTACTCTGAGTCCTCAACAACACAGAGGGAGGGGGCGCGGTGCTCACTCGGGACTCCTGGCTGCCCCTTAGCTTAGCGTCCAGCGCAAACCACCCCCTCTCCCCACAGTGCCGGGTGTACTGCACAATGTCGCCCGGCATTAGGTTACGGCCGGGATGCTCCTCAGGCAGGTGGGCATTCACATCCCGCCGGGCTACAAACACTTCGGCCTCCAGGCCCGGTTCATATATAAACCCATAGCCCCGGCGGACATCAAACCGCCTCACCTGCCCTTCGTACAGCGGGCCCCAGACACGGAACGTTGCTCGACGGAGGCTCTCTTTCTAATTGCTCAGGCCACCAGCTCCGCCTTCTTCCTCTCTCTCTCACCGATCTCCAGGCCCAGCGGTACCGGCTCTCTGTCCCAATACGGCGCTGCTGCGAGCTCCGGCGCACGGGTCGGGCCCCGCGGGACATTCTGAACGTTGCCCACTGTCAGGGATCTGGGCGGCAAGTCCCGCGGCGTCTTGGCCTTGGGCGCCACCTTGCAGCGACAACCCGGCGCCACCTCAGCCGAGGTGTGGGGGATGGGCACAGGGGCTTTCCGCAGCTGGGCCTCCGGCTCGGAACGGTTCATCAGCTCCGGCTCGGGGACTTTCTCTGGAGACGCCTCCGGTGCGGTTTTCGGAGCCTTCCAGGGCAACACCTCCGGTCGACTACGGGCTCCGGCTACACGTCGGCCCGCCTGGGCGGGGATGCTGGGTATTGCTACCGGTTGCGGTGGTAGCAGGCCTAGTGGCGGGGTCACGGCCTCCGAGACGGGTGGCGAGGGAGGCAGCGGGGGGGAGAGGGCTTGGACTGGGTCCCGCAGCCGCGATGACCGGCCCTTCAAGGGCATCGGGGCATGGGTCACTCACCCTCCCTTCCTCCGTTTCCTCCTCGCGTCTCCGCACGGCTGCTATAAGGTCCGCCATGTCGGTCTCCCACTCCTCCATGAGGAGCTGCATCCTGACCTGCAGCCGTTGGTAGAGCTGCGCGGTCCGGATCTCCACCCACGCCGCGGTTCCAGGCGCGGGGGCTACGGTGTCGCGGGACGGCATCCACATGCTGCTGGCGGCTTTTCCCAGGAACAAGATGTCTGCAGAGTCCTGGCGTCCCTGCTTTTATAGCTGCGTTCACATGCAGCCAGCCGCCATCAGGTCCCCCTTAGCTTCTTTCCGGCCCCTCCTCTCTCGGGGCGGGGTTTTGGCCTTCGCGCCTCTGCTACTCGAGAAGACGCTCGAGCGGGAACTTTTCGCGCCAAAGATGGCGACTTCTGAAATTTTTCAGCCGGATACCTCCGGCGGTCACAAGGCGCACCTCTACCCAACGGCAGAGCGGTAAGATCCTGTTCGTGATGCCAAGTTGTCGCGGGCGGAGGAGGGGACGCCGCGCTCTCCCTCTGCTCGGGTCTGGATGCCGCGGCTGCTGCGGCCTGCCGCTGCTCGGTGGCTCGAGCGATGGGCCGGATCCCGGGGACTCGAGCGGCGCTCCTCGCCCGTGAGTGAAAGGGGGTTTTTGGGTGTGGGGATTGTTTATTGTCCGTGACGCCACCCACGGTTGTGGTGATTTGTTGACACCACCGCTGCTCTGTATGGGGATCCCAGGAGTGATGGTATGGAGCAGCCAGTTGTTGGGTTGCCCCTCCGTGGGTAGGGGTTGGTGATCCCGGGGCCCAGTGATGAAGTGGGAGATGCAGGGCTTGGTGGGCGCAGGGACGCGGGGGCAGCGCTGTGCCTTGCGGAACTGTGGTACTCACTCAGCCTGAGACGATGACACAGTTCTCGGTAAAACACACGGCTGGAAAGACGGTTCCCACGGACGGCTGCACTTGCTTTCCCCAGTAGGTGACGGTCACGGTCCCTCTGTCCTGCACCTATGATGATAATGGTTGCGATGGGTTCCCACCGGTAACCCGCTCCCCGGCTTGGATATGGGCCGGAGGAGCCCTACTTTGCCCGCAGGCGCTGGCCCTGAGAAACTGGTGCACTGGCGGTGGCGGTGTCTCTCCGTTGCGGTTGGACTGTTGCCTTCAATCGGGACTTGGTTGTTGGGAGACAGACGTCCCCTTCACTGACGGATTTGGCAAATTATGGCGACTCCTAGCCTTGCCGGGATCCGAAAGGCCCCTGCCCTGGTGCTGACTGTTCTTCGTATACTGCTCCAGACCGCCGGGTCACCACCCGTCCGCGGTCCTTCCAGCAACCTCCGAGCTGTCCCCCTGCAGACTATCACCGCCGTCTGCTGACCTTGCTGTCACTGTCCGGGGCACACACCCGGAACAACTTCAGGGTTTACTACTCTCACTTTTTCTGTCACTTCAGATTTTCTCCTTAGCTCCACTACTACTTCCTTCTACTTTCACTTCCTTAACTGTTCTGCCTGGTTTTCCCGCCTCCAGGGCTGTGAACTCCTCGGTGGGCGGAGCCAACCGCCTGGCCCACCCCCTGGTGTGAACATCAGCCCCTGGAGGAAGGCAACAAGCATTTTAGGTTAGCCTTGGTGTTCCTAACTGGGGTGTAGGGGTGTGGTGGTGTGATGACCTGTGACCCCTGGCTTGCCCAGGGCGTCACATTCCCCCTTAGCAAAATGCAGACCGTCCGCGGGCTGCCCGTCCAACACCGGTTTTATTTTCTGAAAAATATATAAAAAGGTCTTGGCCTTGGGCGCCACCTTCTGACGTGTGTGGAGGCACTGTGGGGGGCATCATACTGTGTGTGGAGGCACTGTGGGGGACATCATACTGTGTGAGTGTGAGGGTGTGTTTGTGTGTGTGTATAGAGGCATCAAACTGTTGGAGGCTTTGTGCATCATAATGTGTATGAGGGGCATTGTACTTTGTGGGGTTTATCTTGTATTGGGGCACTGTGAGGACATAATAATCTATAAGAGGGGCATTGTGAGGGTATAATACTCTGGAGACATTATAATGCATACCTCCCAACTTTGAAAGTTAGGAATGGGGAACACATACTGGGGTACACAATTTGTATCTGTTGATAAATCATTTTCCTAACCTCACACAGTATTTTATATGAAACTACACAGAAATATTGCTCCTAATAAAGTCCATTTATGTTCCCACACAGTGCATTACTGTTTTCATGTTCCCCACAGTGTCCCCCACACATAGTACAATGCTCCAAATGTCCCCTCCACATACAATTCAATGCTTCCACAGTGCCCACCAAATACTACGAGGCACCTTCAGTCACCCCAACAGTATAATGCTTCTACAGTTCTGCACCCAAATATGATTCCATCACCACAATCATAATGCACCACCACAAAATATGATGCTACCACATAGTCCCCAGCACACAGTATAATACCCCCATAATATAACACCTCCACACTAAGAATTCCTCACAATGGCCTCCACACATGGATCCCTCTTGCCTGTCTGTCCTGCTAATCTTCTGTCCAGTCATCTGACCTGAAGGTATTTGCAGGTCATTCATCATCGAGCCAGACAGAATGGTTTAACAGGGATGTGTCAGCTCTCTGTTCCACCATTATGTTCAACTATATCTACTGTATGTTCTGAGGACACAGATACAGAGGAAGTTGGGACCAACCTCCAAACTCCAAATTCAGGACTGTCATGCTGGATCAATGATGGTTGGTAGGTATGATAATGTACAGTATGTGGGAGTATCATACTGTGTTAGGGTCACTGTAGTGGCAAAATAGTGTGAATTTAGGGTCATTATGGTTTAGAGGCTCATATTGTGTGTGTTCGGTATTGTGGAGTCATCATACTGCATGAGGGCCAGCATCAAACTCTGCGGGAACACTGCTTGGTTCCACTATGAGAACTACAGTGGAACCTTGGATTACAAACATAATTGGTTCTGGGAGTGAGCTCTTAAACCAAGTTACTCTTATATCAAAGCGACTTTTCCCATAGGAAATAATTAAAATGTAGATAATTCATTCCACAATCCAACAATATTTACTGTATGTATACAACCTTATTATGGTAATACAAAATAATGTACTGTATTCAGCTAAAATGATTACAGTACACCAATACAAAATACTGTACAGTGAAAACATGTAAAACAAATTAAACTGCATGTTAGCTTACAATAGAATTGTTGATGTGCAGGAGGTACTATAGAGAGAAAAATGTATAACTATGATAACCTTTATTCTAGTACAATACAACAAAAAACACACCCCAAATCTATTCTCCCCAAAATAAGGGCAGAACTAAGCCAAATATGGGGTAAGAATACTGCACAGGCAGATTACAGTACAAGCAATGTGCTGCACTGGTTAGCAGAAAGAAAGTACAATACTATATCCACAAATACAAACTGATAGATGTGCTATATAGTATATATTGTACTGTGGAATGGTATACTGTATATAGTACATATGTACAAGAAAGGTACCTCCAGTAGGTTTACACAGGAGCATGCCAGAGTGGGTCAGTGTGGCGAAAGGACAGAACCACAAGTCTGTGCGGTCAGTATTTGCTCTTATTGCAAAGCATTGCTCTTAAACCAAGTTTCAAATTTGTAAAAAGCTTTGCTTGTCTGGCAAAATGCACTCAAACCAAGTTACTCTTAATCCAAGGTTCTACTGTATTTCTCTCCTGGCACACAAACCTTAAGAGGCGATTTAGGGTATAGCTTAAAAAAAGGTTTCCCTCTTCCGTATCTTTCGAAGTTGATGTGCTGTATTCTTATTCTTGTTCTTACAAGTGAACTGTTATGGGAGAGATGAAAAAGTGCACATGCACTACAAGTATGTACCACTAGGTGGAAGTAGTATCATAGTTCCAAGTACCAAAAAAAAACTATATAGGATCAATGGCATTAAAGATGTTGTCCAGTACTGGAAGAACGCTAACCTTTTCACCATCCGGCGATTTACCATTTTTTTCCCCTCCATTTCTTCCAAGAGTTATAACTTTTTTATTTTTCTGTCATTGGGCTTATCTTTTGTGGGATGAGTTGTACTTTTGAATGTCACCATTCATCCTGCCCTATATTGTACTGGAAAACAGGAAAAAAAACTCCAAGTGCAGTGAAGTTGCAAAAAAAACAAAACAAAAATGCAATACCACAATTATTTTTTGGATTATTTACCATGTTCACTATATGGTAAAACTGAGCTGGCAGGATGATTCCCCAGTCAGAAAGAGTTCGTAGATACCAAAACACGTATACGGTTGTTTTGTTTTTTTTTATTAAGTGGTGAAAACAAAAAAAAATAAATCTGAAATTTGTCACAATTTTTTCCAAGACCCCGAGCAGACATTTTACAAATACCATTTTTGGGTAGATGTGATGTTTTTATTGCAATGTTGCAGAGACCAAAAACTAATTCTGGAGTTTTGATTTTTTTTTTCTTTTCTTGTTATGCCCTTTACCAACAAGATTAATATATTTGATATTTTCATAGATTGGGCATTTCTGCAAGATGTGATTGCAAATATGTATATTTTTTGTTGTTCTATTTTCAATAGGGCAAATGGGAGTGATTTTAACTCGTGTTTTATTTTTTTTTACACTTCTTATTATTTTTACTAGTCACCCTGGGGGACTTGAAGCGGATATCCTCCGATCGCTTCTGCTGTTCAGAGTGGTGCTTCAGCATCACTGCTCTGTATAGCAGAAATGCATATCTCCTGTGAATGCTGGCGCTGAGTCGGTGTTCACAGGAACTACATCATGACAGTGACAGGAGTCATCAGCTGTACACCGGCTGTTATGGCAGCCCACCAGCACCCTGTGATCACATCATGGGGCCGGGGAATGGTGCGCTTCTAAATGTTGCGACATTCAAGCATGCGTTCCACCATTCCATTAATTATCTATGGGATTGCCGAAAATACTGGAGCACTGTACTCTGCGATCATCGGTATTCCCACAAAAACAATGAATGAACTGGTGTTGCATCTGTTTGACCACATCATCGAGACAGAGGCACTGAAGAACAATACAGGAGTAAAATCCAGCATCCACACAAATATGTAGATTCAAACTTTACCTGTATTACCAACTTTAAAATGAGCACAGAGGTATCAAAAACGTAGACAAAAAGTGGACAAAAGTTTACGCGTTTCAAGCAAAATACACTTAGTCATAAATCAGACCATTTTTGATTGAAATGCTTAGACAGTTATCCACTTGTGTACAAGTTTTCAACACCTCTATGCCCATTTTAATGTTCGTAACATAGGTAGTTATAATCTACATGTTTTTTGCAGATGCTGGATTTTCCTCCTCCTATTGATCTACCATTATCTGAAAGCCGGTTCAGAGTCTCTGTGCACCGCACCACACCCTAATCATGTTGATTCTCCAGAGTCTGGCAAGCTAATACTTTCTTGGTTTGGCATTGAAGAGCGCCGTTCTCGTGGTAGGAGCCCAGCTCCTATGTTAAGACCTTGGAGGAAGAGAATAAATATCTCAAATTACATCATTAAAATCAACACGTTCTCCCCGTGTTTTCGTGGGTTTGCTACCACGCTCCAAAGACATAGTGATAGTGAACATGGATTGTGAGCCCCAATGGGGACAGTGTTGATCACGTCTGTAAAACGCTGCAGAATTAATAGCGCCGTAGAAGTGAGTAAAATAAATAAAAGAAAAAACACGACTCACCATGTTCTAAAGTGTTTACAGTTTTATTTAAATATAGGGATAAGATTAAATCATGTAATGCAACAAAAAAAAACAAAAAAACAAAACCTGACAAACTAGAAAAACAAAAAAGAAAAACAAAAAAAAACCTAAACAAAATATTACAAACAAAATAACATGAAAAAAAGTAAATTCATTTGGTCATGATGAAATCCTTTGCACAGAGCAAATTTTGCTACAGAAAATACATTACAATAACCAAGACCGGCATATACTGTTCATATAACTTCTGTAGAGAAAATAGAGAGATCTTTGTCGTCATACATCCAGTTAGTCTGAGGCCTAAACTACTGGTCCCCTAAAACAGCATCTGTAACTGGGCCCCAGAAAACCAGTACGTACTATTACTAATGTGCTCTTATGTGGCGGAGTGCCAATGGGAGTCTCCCAAACACCAGGGCCAGGGTCCAACTGTTACCTCCAGCACCCCGATCCTTAGCTTACTTTATAATAACTACAAGAAATGAAGCTTTATATAATTCCAGCATATTAGGCCCAAGTCTCAGAACATGGACACAAGCTACAAAACTGTTGGCATTAATTAGTGTTAGTGTTTTGTGGGCCTGGCTAATACTTACCCCTCTACAAACCAATCTCTGTACATCTACACCAATTAGCCGGACCTCTTTTCACATTTTCGTCTACAGGAAAAAATTCTTCATTTTCTAACTGAAAATATTTGAATTCTCAGGTTTTTTCAAAGAGATTCTTCAAATTCAAAATTCAAATCTTAGGCTGGGATGAAAAGCATCTTAAAGGGAACCTGTCACTGGATGTTTATAATACTCACCTAACGATCGGTATGGAGCCTACTGGTTGGATGAGCGTCTCCGTGCCTCCTCTTTCAGCCATCTTTGTCCTCCTTCTTCTGAAGCTAGTGTGGATGACGTGTTCTACGTCATCTACACTAGCCGACAGAGGTCCTGCGCAGGCGCACTACAATACTTCGATCTGCCCTACTCAGGCCAGATCAAAGTGCGCCTGCGCAGGACCTCAATGTCGGCTTGTGTGTATGACATAGAACGCGTCATCCACACTACCTTCAGAAGAAGGGGACAAAGATGGCCAAAAATAGGAGGCGCGGACCCAGAGAATGGAGACGCCCATCCGACCAGTCTGTTCCGCACCGACCGTTAGGTGAGTATTATGAACTTCCGGTGACAGGTTCCCTTTAATTTGACTACTACCAGCAAGCTTTTCTCCTTCTCGGAAGTCCTAGAATGGGTGTATTGTCAGGAATATTTTGCAGGTTTTTTTTTTTTTTTTTTAAATTTTTTGCATATTAATCTGACGTTGATCACTTAGGCAGAGTTGGCAAGATGCTGTGCACTATGCAGGTTTGATATTATTTGCAGTAATAAAAGACTTAGGGTCTGTTTCACACCATGTTTTTTTTAAATATAACAGCCTTAAGCGGGCTTTACACGCTGCGATCTCGCTAGCGAGATCGCAAGCGATCGTACCCGCCCCCGTCGGTTGTGCGACACGGGCATATCGCTGCCCGTTGCGCACAACCTCGCTTACCCCCATCACATGGACTTACCTGTCCTGCGACGTCGCTCTGGCCGGCGACCCGCCTCCTTCCTAAGGGGGAGGGTCGTGCGGCGTCACAGCGACGTCACACGGCAGGTGGCCAATAGAAGCGGAGGGGCGGAGATGAGCGGGACATAAACATCCCGCCCACCTCCTTACTTCCGCATTACCGGTGGAGGCAGGTAAGGAGATGTTCCTCGCTCCTGCGGTGTCACACATAGCAATGTGTGCTGCCGCAGGAACGAGGAACAACATCGCTAATGAGAGGAAAACAATTTTTTGTTTTAGGAAGACCTCTCCGCTGCAAACGATTTTTGCCGCTTTTGCGATCGTTTAAGGTCGCACATAAGTGTTACACGCCGGATGTGCGTCACAAACACCATGACCCCAACGATAAATCATTAACGATATCGCAGCGTGTAAAGCCCCCTTTAGGCTCTTATATTAAAAAAAAAAAAAATATGGATCCGTCATAACAGATGCAGTCAAGTAAGATTATTTTTTTAACATTAGCATTGCATCTATTTTTTTTTAATGATCCTCTCTTTTAAATGACATGGAGTGGAGTGTTAAGAGATCATGTGACTTGGCTTTAGTAGAACTAAAAACGTGAAAAAACAAACGCAATCATATGACGATACGTCTGACTCAGTCTTCCATATACTGCATGGTAATAAAAATACAATCCATTGTTCATCAGTTTCTATAAGAGATGAATTGCACAGCAGACTGTAAAAAGCACCACTTTCACAAATGCTTTTTCCATTTTTTGTTATAGAAATACGTTTTTTTTTTTTTACTGAACAAATGGATACGTCACAAGCTTCAAAATCATGGTGCGAAACAGGTCTTATATCACCAGCACTAAGTTACGTAAAGAAAATACTTGTATTTGTGTAGTCATGATGGCTTCTGTCATGCCGTTGATACATCCCATTTCTTTGCAGTGAGCAGTAAAAAATATAAGTATTTGCGTTTTTGACAAGACAGAAAACAGCAGCAGGATTTTCTTTTCAGTCTTTTTTTACATACTTTTTTTCACTAGTTTACTGGAGTATAAGGCCCTGTGCACACACTGAGTATTTGGTGAGATTTTTACCTCAGAATTTCTAACACAAAACCAGGAGTGGGTGAATAATACAGAAGTGGTGCCCGTGTTTCTATTATGATTGTTCCACTCCTGGTTTTGGGTTACAAATACTGAGGTATAAAACACTCACCAAATACTCAATGTGTGAGCGTGGCCTAAACATTTTAAATTTTGGCCCTTAATTTTCACAATTTTGTTCTACACTACTTTAAAAACTTTTTTTTTTTCTTTTTTCAAACTGGACAGGTATAAATGGGGCCAATTGGAACCTGACACTTAAGTTATGGCAAAAAAAAAAAAATGGTGTAATTGTAGTGGAATCCAAGCTAGCTGTTAGCTAGTGTATATTTCACTATGAGGTATACTGAAAACTAGGGGTGAATGCAGACAAGAGGAGGGCCCCTGTGCAGGAATAATATAGGGCCCCCTGCAGTCCAAAAGCTCATCATAAAGCACCCCTTTATCTGCTCGCTGCTTTTGAGGTGGAAGTTGCCCTTTTACCTCTCAGGCCACTATGTCTTTGCACAGATTGAACCAATGGCACGTCCGCCCCGCCTGCAAACCCAAGATGCCCCAAATTAATTAGGAGAAATGATAAATTTGCCACATCTTAATGGGGTTGTCCCGAACGTGATTTTTGTTTATTTTATGGAGCGCTCATAAGGCCACATCTACACGAGTATTTGGTGAATTTTTTTTACCTCAGTATTTCTAAGTCAAAACCAGGAGTGGAACAATCAGAGGAAAAGTATAAGACATGGGCACTATTTGTGTTTTTTTTACCCACTTCTAGTTTTGGCTACAAATACTGAGGTAAAAATTCACCAAATACTCAATATGTGCACGTGGTCTAAGAGGTTTTCCAGTGGTAGACAATCCCTTTAAGGCTATGTTCACAAAGGGCATTTTTGCCTCATTCTTACAGCATTTTTTTGCCTTTGTTTTATGCAAATCCATGCTAATAAAACACTGCTTTTACAGTCCCAGCAAAGCCTACAAGATTCCAGAAATCTCATGTACAAACACTTGCTTTTTTAATCCTGACTAAAATGGCAACCTGCTTGGCGTTTGCTGCGTTTTTGAAAGAAGCAGCATGTCAAATCTTTCAGCGTTTTTGCCGCGCTTTTTCACACATACAAAGCAATGAGGAAGTGCAAAAGTGCTGTCTGTAAAAACGAAGTAAAAAAACGCCAGAAAAAAAAAAAAAAGCAGGTTACTTCCTGCCAAAAGATGAGGTTTTTCTAAAGTTTTACTGCAGAAAAAAACAGCAACAAAAATGTCCTGTGTGAACATAGCATAAGGCCATATGCCCACGGGAGAAAGTACCTGTGGACTTTTCTGCAGGTATTTCTGCAGGTTCACGCAGCAACTCCCCGGAATCCACAGCTATCCATTGATGCAGTATTTCTGCGGAATTGTTACGGTAAACCTGCGGAAACGGTGCAGATTCCGTACGGAATTTCCGCCCTGTATCTCCATAGTGAAGGAGCGGGATTTCCGCAGATAATTCTACATGAATAATTGACATGCAGTTACGTTCGGCTCTGGGAAATCCGCACCATTTTCCGCAGCTGCAAATACCGCATCATTGATACAGCGCTCACCAAATCCCATAGGATAACATGGGGAGTGTCTGTACTTGCGTAAACTCGCGGATTTATCTGGAAAAATCTAGAAAATCCACAGGTTTTCCGCAGGAAAATCAGCAGCTACTTTATCCCCTGGACACATAGCACGAAGATTCGCTCATACAAGCCTATAAATTGGACGAGTGCATTCCGATAAAGAAGGGAGTGCGGGGGGGGGGGGGGGGGGGAGGAAAAAAAAAAAAAAAAAAAAAAAAAAAGAAGAAGAGAGTCGTATCACTTTTCTGGATGAGAATGGGAAAGAATTTGTATACGCTCGTGTGACCCCTCCCCAGCTTAATAGTCTTTGCAGTGATCAGTAAAAAAACTGAATCAGATGTATGTAACGCCATTGATAAAAGTCCTTCTGTATCACAGAACACTCAATAATGCCGCAATGAACAGTACTGCTCTAGCAATCCTTCATGGGCCGTTTGCTGACATTCTATCTAACTAATATATTTAATTCTTAAATCAGACTAAAGTCCCATAGGTGATCCGTGCGATACGGCCTTACTGCCATTCTAATGCAACTTAAATGAAGAATCTCTTCAACAAAAACTGAGACTTCTCAGATACTGCGCTCTAACACAGTATTCCTTACTGACCAACACTTCCCTTAAACACATCATATCCTAAACCAAAAATAATGGTTAACATAGAACAAAAAAAAAACAGAAACACGAAATTAGAATAAGCTGAATCATGGTTAAAAAAAAGCGTCCATTTTACTTTACCCACACTTGCCACCTAAAGGACACTTGCTGTATAGCATTCAAAAAGTGCACTCCAAATAAATAATCCAGTTACGATTTTTATGAAACGGTTACAATTCTTTTGATACTACCAGCACATCACTAATTTGTCTGTAACTGTTGCCTACCTCAAGTGTTTTTTTTTTATGTTCTTAGCTTAAGAATTTATGTTGTTTTAGAATGAAGTATGAAATCGCCACACTTAAAAAAAAAACAAAACATGGCTGATTTCAGCAAAAATGGCACCGCACATGTTGGCAGGTTGTATAAGGTATTCAGCTTACCGTAGCTCTGTTAACTATAATGGAGCTGAACTGCAATACCAGACACAACCTAACTGCAGGTGTGGGCGCTGTTTCTGGGAAAAAAGAGCCATGTTTTAATCCTGAAAAGCATAAAAAAAAAGTGTGGAAAAGATTAAGGATTCATGTCTCTAAGGGTAAGTTCCCATGATCAGAATTACCCGCGTTTGACGCTGCATTTTATAGTACAAGCAACGTGGACATGATTAGAAATCTCATGTCCTCTGGGCTTCTTTTTTACTCTGCGTAGACTTGCCTGAGCTATGTTTTTCCAATCCACAGCATGTGAATTTCTCTTGCGGAAATGCTCAGTTTTCAGTGCAGATTTTCCTCATAGACTTGCATTAGATGTGGAAAATCCGCAGGCAAAAGACACACGTTTTTGGTACATTTACGAGGCGCTAGCACACTAAAATTGTATGTAATCCGCACCTAAGAATGTCAATACCTGGAAGTTTTCAACAACAAGACCGCTTTAAAAACGAAACGTTTCGACCCCTATATTTGGGTCTTCATCAGACACAATAGATTCTTGTGAGGCATATGGCTTTAAGATGGTGATACTGTCAAAATCACCTTGAGATTTATATTTATCTATGAATCTCACGGTGATTTTGTCAGTGTCACCATCTTAAAGCCATATTCCTACACAAGAAACTATTGTGTCTGATGAAGACCCAAATATAGGGATCGAAACGTTGCATTTTACATTTTTTGGAGATTGCCTGTATAATAAAGTCTTTATATTCAGTTTTGGTATGCCAAGTGCTCTTGCATCTAATGACGGGTTTGAACCCTTCTTGAGCACCTATAATCCCAAGTGTGCATAAAACTTATTCCACAGCTTTAAAAACGCAGCGTCAAAACCGTACTCAACAAAACGATGGTGCAGAAGTTCTGCAGCATCAAAAACTCAACTGATCCTGATCGTGGGAACGTAGCCTAATATCACCGTAGACAAGGCAGGTGGAACAATGAACATTCAATATGGGCCCGAAAAAACCCTTTAAATTCCCTGTATTTTATTAAGAGGGGTCGTCTACTGCACAGACATGAGAGAATTCTAAACGGGGTGTGGAGGTTTGGTTTAATGGAACATATTTGTGAGAGAAGAGAGAAGATCTGTCATTTTTATGTGTACACGTATGGACATGTGAGACGGTAACCAGGCTATATTCTTCTTAATATGGCAGGCGCAGCATCATGGAGCTCCATAGCTCCTGTATTACCGTTCATGTGCCCTGAGTTACTGGGTTAAAATTATTCAATACACCTCGCTGTACATTTCTAATCCACTGGGTGTTAAACATTTTAAGCCAAGTCCTGCCCAGCCCTAAGAGTTGTGAATTATTACCCCTCCCCCTTGTACCCTCCCAATCTTGCCAAGACAATCAGCCATATAACCAGCTTCCATGCGCTGTGCAGTCCTAGAGGTTGGGTGAT